>NW_027249022.1:0-234007 GCF_019359855.2 Lolium perenne | reverse complement strand
GTGTTGAAACTCTCGACTCCCTAAAACGACTAACCCAAAGTTAATAAACAAAGTATGCAAAAAACACAAGTTTTTTTTGTTTTTAATTGCTCGGTTTTGCATGGGCTATTTCCCATCCCGACATAAACTATCCAGGTCCTAGACGCCCTCAGGGATACTTGGAGGTGTCTACGATGAAGGGTGTTGGTGTCACATTAGAGAAGATACGGTGACGAAAATTGATTATAGGGCATCATCTAGAAGAGGGAAGTAGTTAAGAGTAACAACATGAATACGAACAAGCTCCGATTGGAGGCCGATTTTAGAAAGCATTGAAAATCTCTTTTGGGATCTAAGATGAAATTACTTCACTTTCACGATCTATATAAATTTTAATGTACGCACACAATCCCCTCACACGTGTTGGAAACTCTCGACCTCCAAAACGACTATCGCTAAATCCCAAAAGTAACAAACAAGTATGCAAAAAACACAAGTTTTTTTGTTTGTTTTTACCGTTCGGTTTTGCATGGGTTATTTCATCCCGGGATGCTGCTATCCAGTGTCCTAGATGCCCCTGTAGAGCACGGATGTCTACGATAGGGTGTTATTGGTGTCACATTAGAGAAGATACAATGACAAAATTGATTATAGGCATCATCTAGAAGTGAGGGAAGTAGTTAAGAGTAACAACATGAATAAGAACAAGCTCCGATTGAGGCCGTTTAGAAAGCATTGAAAATCTCTTTGGGACTCTAGAGATGAAATTGGGCATTTCACTTTCTCACGATCTATATAAATTTTAATGTACGACACACATCCCCTCACACGTGTTGAAATCTCTCGACCCCCAAAACGACCTTTGAACCCAAAGTAACAAACAAGTATGCAAAAAACACAAGTTTTTTTCGTTTTTACTGTTTCGCTGTTTTGTATGGGTTATTTCATCCCGATGGCTATCCAGGTCCTAGATGCCCCAGATAAGGATGTTCACGTATAGGGTGTTGGTGTCACATTAGAGAAGATACAAGGACGAAATTGATTATAGGCATCATCTAGAAGAGGGAAGTAGTTAAGAGTAACAACATGAATAAGAACAAGCTCCGGATTGAGGCCGTTGCTAGAAAGCATTGAAAATCTCTTTGGGATTCTAATGATGAAACCATTACTTCACTTTCTCTACGATCTATAGCAACTTTAGTGTACGCAGACACATCCCCTCACACGTGTTTGAAACTCTCGACTCCCTCAAAACGACTAACCCAAAGTAACAAACAAGTATGCAAAAAACACAAGTTTTTTTTGTTTTCTTTACCGTTCGGCTTTGCATGGGGCTATTTCTATCCCGGATATTATATTCAATGCTTGTCCTAGGGACGCCCTATACGGATGTTCACTTCGTAGGGTGTTGGTGTCACATTAGAGAAGATACTAAGTGACTTCAAAATTGATTATAAAGGCATCATCTAGAAGAGGAAGTAGTTAAGAGTAACAACATGAATAAGAACAAGCTCCGATTGAGGTCGTTTAGAAAGCATTGAAAATCTCTTGGGATCTAAGATGAAATTACTTCACTTTCTCACGATCTATATAAATTTTAGTGTACGACACATCCCCTCACACGCGTTGAAACTCTCGACCCCAAAACTTACTAACCCAAAGTAACAAAACAAGTATGCAAAAACACAAGTTTTTTTTGTTTTTACCGTTTCCGGTTTTGCATGGGCTATTTCATCCCGATGTTATCCAGGTCCTAGACGCCGATACATTTGATGTCTATGATAGGGTGTTGGTGTCACATTTAGAGAAGATACGGTGACGAAATTGATTATAGGCATCATCTAGAAGAGGGAAGTAGTTAAGAGTAACAACATGAATAAGAACAAGCTCCGATTGAGGCCGCTTTAGAAAGCATTGAAAATCTCTTGGGGATCTAAGATGAAATTACTTCACTTTCTCACGATCTATATAAATTTTAATGTACGCACACATCCCCTCACACGTGTTGAAACTCTCGACTCCCAAAACGACTAACCCAAAGTAACAAACAAGCTATGCAAAACACAAGTTTTTTTTTGTTTTTACCGTTCGGTTTTGCATGGGTTATTTCATCCCGATGCTATCCAGGTCCTAGATGCCCCGTATACCTGAGGATGTTCACGATAGGGTGTTGGTGTCACATTAGAGAAGATACGGTGACAAAATTGATTATAGGCATCATCTAGAAGAGGGAAGTAGTTAAGAGTAACAACATGAATAAGAACAAGCTCCGATTGAGGCCGTTTAGAAAGCATTGAAAATCTCTTTGGGATCTAAGATGAAATTACTTCACTTTCTCACGATCTATATAAATTTTAATGTACGCACACATCCCCTCACACGTGTTGATACTCTCGACCTCCTAAAACGACTAACCCAAAGTAACAAACAAGTATGCAAAAAACACAAGTTTTTTTGTTTTTATTGTTCGGTTTTGCATGGGTTATTTCATCCCGATGCTATCCAGTGTCCTAGATGCCCTGATATAAGGATGTCTACGATAGGTGTTATGTCACATTAGAGAAGATAGAAGATGACGAAATTGATTATAGGCATCATCTAGAAGAGGGAAGTAGTTAAGAGTAACAACATGAATAAGAACAAGTTCCGATTGAGGCCGTTAGAAAGCATTTAAAATCTCTTGGGATCTAAGATGAAATTACTTCACTTTCTCACGATCTATATAAATTTTAGTGTACGCACACATCCCCTCACACGTGTTGAAACTCGACCCCCTAAAACGACTAACCCAAAGTAACAAACAAGTATGCAAAAAACACAAGTTTTTTGTTTTTACTGTTCGGTTTTGCATGGGCTATTTCATCCCGATGCTATCCATGTCCTAGACGCCACAGATACGTATGTCTACGATAGGGTGTTGGTGTCACATTAGAGAAGATACGGTGACTAAATTGATTATAGGCATCATCTAGAAGAGGGAAGTAGTTAAGAGTAACAACATGAATAAGAACAAGCTCCGATTGAGGTCGTTTAGAAAGCATTGAAAATCTCTTTGGGATCTAAGATGAAATTACTTCACTTTCTCACGATCTATATAAATTTTAGTGTACGCACACATCCCCTCACACGTGTTGAAACTCTCGACCTCAAAACGACTAACCCAAAGTAACAAACAAGTATGCAAAAACACAAGTTTTTTTTGTTTTTACTGTTCGGTTTTGCATGGGCTATTTCATCCCGATGCTATCCAGGTCCTAGACGCCCCTGATACGGATGTCTATGATAGGGTGTTGGTGTCACATTAGAGAAGATACGGTGACGAAATTGATTATAGGCATCATCTAGAAGAGGGAAGTAGTTAAGAGTAACAACATGAATAAGAACAAGCTCCGATTGAGGCCGTTTAGAAAGCATTGAAAATCTCTTTGGGATCTAAGATGAAATTACTTCACTTTCACGATCTATATAAATTTTAATGTACGCACACATCCCCTCACACGTGTTGAAACTCTCGACCCCCAAAACGTACTTCAAGAAGTAACATACAAGTATGAAAAAAACACACGTTTTTTTTTTGTTTTTACCGTTCGGTTTTGCATGGGCTATTTCATCCCGATGCTATCCAGGTCCTAGATGCCCCAGATAATGATGTCTATTTATAGGGTGTTGGTGTCACATTAGAGAAGATACGGTGACGAAATTGATTATAGGCATCATCTAGAAGAGGGAAGTAGTTAAGAGTAACAACATGAATAAGAACAAGCTCCGATTGAGGCCGTTTAGAAAGCATTGAAAATCTCTTTTGGATCTAAGATGAAATTACTTCTACTTTCTCACGATCTATATAAATTTTAGTGTACGCACACATCCCCTCACACGTGTTGAAACTCTCGACCCCAAAACGACTAACCCAAAGTAACAAACAAGTATGCAAAAAACACAAGTTTTTTTTGTTTTTACTGTTCGGTTTTGCATGGGCTATTTCATCCCGATGCTATCCAGGTCCTAGACGCCCCAGATACGGATGTCTACGATAGGGTGTTGGTGTCACATTAGAGAAGATACGGTGACGAAATTGATTATAGGCATCATCTAGAAGAGGGAAGTAGTTAAGAGTAACAACATGAATAAGAACAAGCTCCGATTGAGGCCGTTTAGAAAGCATTGAAAATCTCTTTGGGATCTAAGATGAAATTACTTCACTTTCTCACGATCTATATAAATTTTAATGTACGCACACATCCCCTCACACGTGTTGAAACTCTCGACCCCCAAAACGATCTAACTCCAAAGTAACAAACAAGTATGCAAAAAACACAAGTTTTTTTGTTTTTACTGTTCGGTTTTGCATCGGCTATTTCATCCCTATGCTATCGTGTTACTAGTCGCCCTAGATACGAAGTTCCGATATAGGGTGTTGGTGTCACATTAGAGAAGATACGGTGACGAAATTGATTATAGGCATCATCTAGAAGAGGGAAGTAGTTAAGAGTAACAACATGAATAAGAACAAGCTCCGATTGAGGCCGTTTAGAAAGCATTGAAAATCTCTTTGGGATCTAAGATGAAATTACTTCACTTTCTCACGATCTATATAAATTTTAATGTACGCACACATCCCCTCACACGTGTTGAAACTCTCGACCTTCTCAAAACGACTTAACCCAAAGTAACAAACAAGTATGCAAAAACACAAGTTTTTTTTTGTTTTTATCACTGCTTTGCATGGGTTATTTCATCCCGATGCTATCCAGGTCCTAGATGCCCCAGACACGGATGTTCACGATAGGGTGTTGGTGTCACATTAGAGAAGATACGGTGACAAAATTGATTATAGGCATCATCTAGAAGAGGGAAGTAGTTAAGAGTAACAACATGAATAAGAACAAGCTCCGATTGAGGCCGTTTAGAAAGCATTGAAAATCTCTTTGGGATCTAAGATGAAATTACTTCACTTTCTCACGATCTATATAAATTTTAGTGTACGCACACATCCCCTCACACGTGTTGAAACTCTCGACCCCCAAAACGACTAACCCAAAGTAACAAACAAGTATGCAAAAAACACAAGTTTTTTTGTTTTTACTGCTCGGTTTTGCATGGGCTATTTCATCCCGATGCTATCCACGTCCTAGACGCCATACGGATGTCTACGATAGGTGTTGGTGTCACATTAGAGAAGATACGGTGACGAAATTGATTATAGGCATCATCTAGAAGAGGGAAGTAGTTAAGAGTAACAACATGAATAAGAACAAGTTCCGATTGAGGCCGTTTAGAAAGCATTGAAAATCTCTTTGGGATCTAAGATGAAATTACTTCACTTTCTCACGATCTATATAAATTTTAATGTACGCACACATCCCCTCACACGTGTTGAAACTCTCGACTTCAAAACGACTAACCCAAAGTAACAAATAAGTATGCAAAAAACACAAGTTTTTTTTTGTTTTTACTGCTCGGTTTTGCATGGGTTATTTCATCCCGATGTTATCCAGGTCCTAGACGCCCCAGATACGGATGTCTACGATAGGGTGTTGGTGTCACATTAGAGAAGATACGGTGACGAAATTGATTATAGGCATCATCTAGAAGAGGGAAGTAGTTAAGAGTAACAACATGAATAAGAACAAGCTCCGATTGAGGCCGTTTGAAAGCATTGAAAATCTCTTTGGGATCTAAGATGAAATTACTTCACTTTCTCACGATCTATATAAATTTTATTGTACGCACACATCCCCTCACACGTGTTGAAACTCTCGACCCCCAAAACGACTAACCCAAAGTAACACGCAAGTATGCAAAACACAAGTTTTTTTTGTTTTTTACCGTTCGGTTTTGCATGGGCTATTTCATCCCGATGCTATCCAGGTCCTAGACGCCCAGATACGGATGTCTACGATAGGGTGTTGGTGTCACATTAGAGAAGATACGGTGACGAAATTGATTATAGGCATCATCTAGAAGAGGGAAGTAGTTAAGAGTAACAACATGAATAAGAACAAGCTCCGATTGAGGCCGTTTAGAAAGCATTGAAAATCTCTTTGGGATCTAAGATGAAATTACTTCACTTTCTCACGATCTATATAAATTTTAATGTACGCACACATCCCCTCACACGTGTTGAAACTCTCGACCCCCAAAACGACTAACCCAAAGTAACAAACAAGTATGCAAAAAACACAAGTTTTTTTTGTTTTTACCGTTCGGTTTTGCATGGGTTATTTCATCCCGATGTTATCCAGGTCCTAGACGCCTGTATACGGATGTTCACGATAGGGTGTTGGTGTCACATTAGAGAAGATACGGTGACGAAATTGATTATAGGCATCATCTAGAAGAGGGAAGTAGTTAAGAGTAACAACATGAATAAGAACAAGCTCCGATTGAGGCCGTTTAGAAAGCATTGAAAATCTCTTTGGGATCTAAGATGAAATTACTTCACTTTCTCACGATCTATATAAATTTTAATGTACGCACACATCCCCTCACACGTGTTGAAACTCTCGACCCCCCAAAACGACTAACCCAAAGTAACAAACAAGTATGCAAAACACAAGTTTTTTTTGTTTTTACTCGTTCGGTTTTGTATGGGCTATTTCATCCCGATGTTATCCAGGTCCTAGACGCCCCAGAGATACGGATGTCTACGATAGGGTGTTGGTGTCACATTAGAGAAGATACGGTGACGAAATTGATTATAGGCATCATCTAGAAGAGGGAAGTAGTTAAGAGTAACAACATGAATAAGAACAAGCTCCGATTGAGGCCGTTTAGAAAGCATTGAAAATCTCTTTGGGATCTAAGATGAAATTACTTCACTTTCTCACGATCTATATAAATTTTAATGTACTTGCACACATCCCCTCACACGTGTTGAAACTCTCGACCCCAAAACGACTAACCCAAAGTAACAAACAAGTATGCAAAAAACACAAGTTTTTTTTTGTTTTTAATGCTCGGTTTTGCATGGGCTATTTCATCCCGATGTTATCCAGGTCCTAGACGCCCAGATACGGATGTCTACGATAGGGTGTTGGTGTCACATTAGAGAAGATACTGACGAAATTGATTATAGGCATCATCTAGAAGAGGGAAGTAGTTAAGAGTAACAACATGAATAAGAACAAGCTCCGATTGAGGCCGTTCGTAGAAAGCATTGAAAATCTCTTTGGGATCTAAGATGAAATTACTTCACTTTCTCACGATCTATATAAATTTTAGTGTACGCACACATCCCCTCACACGTAAGTTGAAACTCTCGACCCCAAAACGACTAACCCAAAGTAACAACAAGTATGCAAAAAACACAAGTTTTTTTTGTTTTTACCGTTCGGTTTTGCATGGGTTATTTCATCCCGATGCTATCCAGGTCCTAGACGCCCGTATACTTGGATGTCTACGATAGGGTGTTGGTGTCACATTAGAGAAGATACGGTGACGAAATTGATTATAGGCATCATCTAGAAGAGGGAAGTAGTTAAGAGTAACAACATGAATAAGAACAAGCTCCGATTGAGGCCGTTTAGAAAGCATTGAAAATCTCTTTGGGATCTAAGATGAAATTACTTCACTTTCTCACGATCTATATAAATTTTAATGTACGCACACATCCCCTCACACGTGTTGAAACTCTCGACCCCCCAAAACGACTAACCCAAAGTAACAACAAGTATGCAAAAAACACAAGTTTATTTGTTTTTACTGCTCGGTTTTGCATGGGCTATTTCATCCCGATGTTATCCAGTCCTAGACGCCCCAGATACGGATGTCTACGATAGGGTGTTGGTGTCACATTAGAGAAGATACGGTGACGAAATTGATTATAGGCATCATCTAGAAGAGGGAAGTAGTTAAGAGTAACAACATGAATAAGAACAAGCTCCGATTGAGGCCGTTTAGAAAGCATTGAAAATCTCTTTGGGATCTAAGATGAAATTACTTCACTTTCTCACGATCTATATAAATTTTAATGTACGCACACATCCCCTCACACGTGTTGAAACTCTCGACCCCCAAAACGACTAACCCAAAGTAACAACAAGGATGCAAAAAAAACCAGTTTTTTGTTTGTTTTTACTGTTCGGTTTTGCATGGGTTATTTCATCCCGATGCTATCCAGGTCCTAGACGCCCCGTATACGGATGTCTACGATAGGGTGTTGGTGTCACATTAGAGAAGATACGGTGACGAAATTGATTATAGGCATCATCTAGAAGAGGGAAGTAGTTAAGAGTAACAACATGAATAAGAACAAGCTCCGATTGAGGCCGTTTAGAAAGCATTGAAAATCTCTTTGGGATCTAAGATGAAATTACTTCACTTTCTCACGATCTATATAAATTTTAATGTACGCACACATCCCCTCACACGTGTTGAAACTCTCGACCCCCAAAACGACTAACCCAAAGTAACAACAAGTATGCAAAAAACACAAGTTTTTTTTGTTTTTACCGTTCGGTTTTGCATGGGCTATTTCATCCCGATGCTATCCAGGTCCTAGACGCCCCGATCTGGATGTCTACGATAGGGTGTTGGTGTCACATTAGAGAAGATACGGTGACGAAATTGATTATAGGCATCATCTAGAAGAGGGAAGTAGTTAAGAGTAACAACATGAATAAGAACAAGCTCCGATTGAGGCCGTTTAGAAAGCATTGAAAATCTCTTTGGGATCTAAGATGAAATTACTTCACTTTCTCACGATCTATATAAATTTTAATGTACGCACACATCCCCTCACACGTGTTGAAACTCTCGACCCCCAAAACGACTAACCCAAAGTAACAAACAAGTATGCAAAACACAAGTTTTTTTTGTTTTTACCGTTCGGTTTTGCATGGGCTATTTCATCCCGATGTTATCCAGGTCCTAGACGCCCTTGCATACGGATCTCTACGATAGGGTGTTGGTGTCACATTAGAGAAGATACGGTGACGAAATTGATTATAGGCATCATCTAGAAGAGGGAAGTAGTTAAGAGTAACAACATGAATAAGAACAAGCCCGATTGAGGCCGTTTTAGAAAGCATTGAAAATCTCTTTTGGGATCTAAGATGAAATTACTTCACTTTCTCACGATCTATATAAATTTTAATGTACGCACACATCCCCTCACACGTGTTGAAACTCTCGACCCCCAAAACGACTAACCCAAAGTAACAAACAAGTATGCAAAAAACACAAGTTTTTTTTGTTTTTACTGTTCGGTTTTGCATGGGTTATTTCATCCCGATGCTATCCAGGTCCTAGACGCCCCTTATACGGATGTCTACGATAGGGTGTTGGTGTCACATTAGAGAAGATACGGTGACGAAATTGATTATAGGCATCATCTAGAAGAGGGAAGTAGTTAAGAGTAACAACATGAATAAGAACAAGCTCCGATTGAGGCCGTTTAGAAAGCATTGAAAATCTCTTTGGGATCTAAGATGAAATTACTTCACTTTCTCACGATCTATATAAATTTTAATGTACGCACACATCCCCTCACACGTGTTGAAACTCTCGACCCCCAAAACGACTAACCCAAAGTAACAAACAAGTATGCAAAAAACACAAGTTTTTTTTGTTTTTACTGTTCGGTTTTGCATGGGCTATTTCATCCCGATGCTATCCAGGTCCTAGACGCCCAGATACGATGTCTACGATAGGGTGTTGGTGTCACATTAGAGAAGATACGGTGACGAAATTGATTATAGGCATCATCTAGAAGAGGGAAGTAGTTAAGAGTAACAACATGAATAAGAACAAGCTCCGATTGAGGCCGTTTAGAAAGCATTGAAAATCTCTTTGGGATCTAAGATGAAATTACTTCACTTTCTCACGATCTATATAAATTTTAGTGTACGCACACATCCCCTCACACGTGTTGAAACTCTCGACCCCCAAAACGACTAACCCAAAGTAACAACAAGTATGCAAAAAACACAAGTTTTTTTTGTTTTTACTGTTCGGTTTTGCATGGGCTATTTCATCCCGATGCTATCCAGGTCCTAGACGCCCTGCATACGGATGTCTACGATAGGGTGTTGGTGTCACATTAGAGAAGATACGGTGACGAAATTGATTATAGGCATCATCTAGAAGAGGGAAGTAGTTAAGAGTAACAACATGAATAAGAACAAGCTCCGATTGAGGCCGTTTAGAAAGCATTGAAAATCTCTTTGGGATCTAAGATGAAATTACTTCACTTTCTCACGATCTATATAAATTTTAATGTACGCACACATCCCCTCACACGTGTTGAAACTCTCGACCCCCAAAACGACTAACCCAAAGTAACAACAAGTATGCAAAAAACACAAGTTTTTTGTTTTTACCGTTCGGTTTTGCATGGGCTATTTCATCCCGATGCTATCCAGGTCCTAGACGCCCCAGATACGGATGTCTACGATAGGGTGTTGGTGTCACATTAGAGAAGATACGGTGACGAAATTGATTATAGGCATCATCTAGAAGAGGGAAGTAGTTAAGAGTAACAACATGAATAAGAACAAGCTCCGATTGAGGCCGTTTAGAAAGCATTGAAAATCTCTTTGGGATCTAAGATGAAATTACTTCACTTTCTCACGATCTATATAAATTTTAGTGTACGCACACATCCCCTCACACGTGTTGAAACTCTCGACCCCCAAAACGACTAACCCAAAGTAACAAACAAGTATGCAAAACACAAGTTTTTTTTTGTTTTTACCGCTCGGTTTTGCATGGGCTATTTCATCCCGATGCTATCCAGGTCCTAGACGCCCGTACACGGATGTCCACGATAGGGTGTTGGTGTCACATTAGAGAAGATACGGTGACGAAATTGATTATAGGCATCATCTAGAAGAGGGAAGTAGTTAAGAGTAACAACATGAATAAGAACAAGCTCCGATTGAGGCCGTTTAGAAAGCATTGAAAATCTCTTTGGGATCTAAGATGAAATTACTTCACTTTCTCACGATCTATATAAATTTTAATGTACGCACACATCCCCTCACACGTGTTGAAACTCTCGACCCCCAAAACGACTAACCCAAAGTAACAACAAGGATGGCAAAAAAAACAGTTTTTTTTTTTGTTTTTACCGTCTCGGTTTTGCATGGGCTATTTCATCCCGATGTTATCCAGGTCCTAGACGCCCTCGATACGGATGTTCACGATAGGGTGTTGGTGTCACATTAGAGAAGATACGGTGACGAAATTGATTATAGGCATCATCTAGAAGAGGGAAGTAGTTAAGAGTAACAACATGAATAAGAACAAGCTCCGATTGAGGCCGTTTAGAAAGCATTGAAAATCTCTTTGGGATCTAAGATGAAATTACTTCACTTTCTCACGATCTATATAAATTTTAGTGTACGCACACATCCCCTCACACGTGTTGAAACTCTCGACTCCCAAAACGACTAACCCAACGTAACAACAATGTATGAAAAAAACACACGTTTTTTTGTTTTTACTGTTCGGTTTTGCATGGGCTATTTCATCCCGATGCTATCCAGGTCCTAGACGCCCCGATATACGGATGTTCACTTATAGGGTGTTGGTGTCACATTAGAGAAGATACGGTGACGAAATTGATTATAGGCATCATCTAGAAGAGGGAAGTAGTTAAGAGTAACAACATGAATAAGAACAAGCTCCGATTGAGGCCGTTTAGAAAGCATTGAAAATCTCTTTGGGATCTAAGATGAAATTACTTCACTTTCTCACGATCTATATAAATTTTAATGTACGCACACATCCCCTCACACGTGTTGAAACTCTCGACCCCAAAACCACTAACCCAAAGTAACAAACAAGTATGCAAAAAACACAAGTTTTTTTTGTTTTTACCGTTCGGTTTTGCATGGGCTATTTCATCCCGATGCTATCCAGGTCCTAGACGCCCCAGCATACATTGGGATGTCTACGATAGGGTGTTGGTGTCACATTAGAGAAGATACGGTGACGAAATTGATTATAGGCATCATCTAGAAGAGGGAAGTAGTTAAGAGTAACAACATGAATAAGAACAAGCTCCGATTGAGGCCGTTTAGAAAGCATTGAAAATCTCTTTGGGATCTAAGATGAAATTACTTCACTTTCTCACGATCTATATAAATTTTAATGTACGCACACATCCCCTCACACGTGTTGAAACTCTCGACCCCCAAAACGACTAACCCAAAGTAACAAACAAGTATGCAAAAAACACAAGTTTTTTTTTTGTTTTTACTGTTCGGTTTTGCATGGGCTATTTCATCCCGATGCTATCCAGGTCCTAGACGCCCCAGATAATGATGTCTACGATAGGGTGTTGGTGTCACATTAGAGAAGATACGGTGACTAAATTGATTATAGGCATCATCTAGAAGAGGGAAGTAGTTAAGAGTAACAACATGAATAAGAACAAGCTCCGATTGAGGCCGTTTAGAAAGCATTGAAAATCTCTTTGGGATCTAAGATGAAATTACTTCACTTTCTCACGATCTATATAAATTTTAGTGTACGCACACATCCCCTCACACGTGTTGAAACTCTCGACCCCCAAAACGACTAACCCAAAGTAACAAACAAGTATGCAAAAAACACAAGTTTTTTTTGTTTTTACTGCTGCGGTTTTGCATGGGCTATTTCATCCCGATGTTATCCAGGTCCTAGACGCCCTAGATACGGATGTTCATTTATAGGGTGTTGGTGTCACATTAGAGAAGATACGGTGACGAAATTGATTATAGGCATCATCTAGAAGAGGGAAGTAGTTAAGAGTAACAACATGAATAAGAACAAGCTCCGATTGAGGCCGTTTAGAAAGCATTGAAAATCTCTTTGGGATCTAAGATGAAATTACTTCACTTTCTCACGATCTATATAAATTTTAATGTACGCACACATCCCCTCACACGTGTTGAAACTCTCGACCCCCAAAACGACTAACCCAAAGTAACATCAAGTATGCAAAAAACACAAGTTTTTTTTGTTTTTACTGTTCGGTTTTGCATGGGTTATTTCATCCCGATGCTATCCAGGTCCTAGACGCCCCAGATACGGATGTCTACGATAGGGTGTTGGTGTCACATTAGAGAAGATACGGTGACGAAATTGATTATAGGCATCATCTAGAAGAGGGAAGTAGTTAAGAGTAACAACATGAATAAGAACAAGCTCCGATTGAGGCCGTTTAGAAAGCATTGAAAATCTCTTTGGGATCTAAGATGAAATTACTTCACTTTCTCACGATCTATATAAATTTTAGTGTACGCACACATCCCCTCACACGTGTTGAAACTCTCGACCCCCAAAACGACTAACCCAAAGTAACAAACAAGTATGCAAAAAACACAAGTTTTTTTGTTTTTACCGTTCGGTTTTGCATGGGCTATTTCATCCCGATGTTATCCACGTCCTAGACGCCCGTAGATACGGATGTCTACGATAGGGTGTTGGTGTCACATTAGAGAAGATACGGTGACGAAATTGATTATAGGCATCATCTAGAAGAGGGAAGTAGTTAAGAGTAACAACATGAATAAGAACAAGCTCCGATTGAGGCCGTTTAGAAAGCATTGAAAATCTCTTTGGGATCTAAGATGAAATTACTTCACTTTCTCACGATCTATATAAATTTTAATGTACGCACACATCCCCTCACACGTGTTGAAACTCTCGACCCCCAAAACGACTAACCCAAAGTAACAAACAAGTATGCAAAAAACACAAGTTTTTTTTTGTTTTTAATGTTCGGTTTTGCATGGGTTATTTCATCCCGATGCTATCCAGGTCCTAGACGCCCCAGATACGGATGTCTACGATAGGGTGTTGGTGTCACATTAGAGAAGATACAAAGGACAAAATTGATTATAGGCATCATCTAGAAGAGGGAAGTAGTTAAGAGTAACAACATGAATAAGAACAAGCTCCGATTGAGGCCGTTTAGAAAGCATTGAAAATCTCTTGGGGATCTAAGATGAAATTACTTCACTTTCTCACGATCTATATAAATTTTAATGTACGCACACATCCCCTCACACGTGTTGAAACTCTCGACCCCAAAACGACTAACCCAAAGTAACAAACAAGTATGCAAAAAACACAAGTTTTTTTTGTTTTTACTGTTCGGTTTTGCATGGGTTATTTCATCCCGATGCTATCCAGGTCCTAGACGCCCCAGATACGGATGTCTACGATAGGGTGTTGGTGTCACATTAGAGAAGATACAATGCCGAAATTGATTATAGGCATCATCTAGAAGAGGGAAGTAGTTAAGAGTAACAACATGAATAAGAACAAGCTCCGATTGAGGCCGTTTAGAAAGCATTGAAAATCTCTTTGGGATCTAAGATGAAATTACTTCACTTTCTCACGATCTATATAAATTTTAATGTACGCACACATCCCCTCACACGTGTTGAAACTCTCGACCCCCAAAACGACTAACCCAAAGTAACAAACAAGTATGCAAAAAACACAAGTTTTTTTTTGTTTTTACTGTTCGGTTTTGCATGGGTTATTTCATCCCGATGCTATCCAGGTCCTAGATGCCCCAGATACGGATGTCTACGATAGGGTGTTGGTGTCACATTAGAGAAGATACGGTGACGAAATTGATTATAGGCATCATCTAGAAGAGGGAAGTAGTTAAGAGTAACAACATGAATAAGAACAAGCTCCGATTGAGGCCGTTTAGAAAGCATTGAAAATCTCTTTGGGATCTAAGATGAAATTACTTCACTTTCTCACGATCTATATAAATTTTAGTGTACGCACACATCCCCTCACACGTGTTGAAACTCTCGACCCCCAAAACGACTAACCCAAAGTAACAAACAAGTATGCAAAAAACACAAGTTTTTTTTGTTTTTACTGTTCGGTTTTGCATGGGCTATTTCATCCCAATGCTATCCACGTCCTAGACGCCCCAGATACGGATGTCTACGATAGGGTGTTGGTGTCACATTAGAGAAGATACGGTGACGAAATTGATTATAGGCATCATCTAGAAGAGGGAAGTAGTTAAGAGTAACAACATGAATAAGAACAAGCTCCGATTGAGGCCGTTTAGAAAGCATTGAAAATCTCTTGGGGATCTAAGATGAAATTACTTCACTTTCTCACGATCTATATAAATTTTAATGTACGCACACATCCCCTCACACGTGTTGAAACTCTCGACCCCCAAAACGACTAACCCAAAGTAACAAACAAGTATGCAAAAAACACAAGTTTTTTTTGTTTTTACTGTTCGGTTTTGCATGGGTTATTTCATCCCTATGCTATCCAGGTCCTAGACGCCCCAGATACGGATGTCTACGATAGGGTGTTGGTGTCACATTAGAGAAGATACGGTGATGAAATTGATTATAGGCATCATCTAGAAGAGGGAAGTAGTTAAGAGTAACAACATGAATAAGAACAAGCTCCGATTGAGGCCGTTTAGAAAGCATTGAAAATCTCTTTGGGATCTAAGATGAAATTACTTCACTTTCTCACGATCTATATAAATTTTAGTGTACGCACACATCCCCTCACACGTATTGAAACTCTCGACCCCCAAAACGACTAACCCAAAGTAACAACAAGTATGCAAAAAACACAAGTTTTTTTTGTTTTTACTGTTCGGTTTTGCATGGGCTATTTCATCCCGATGCTATCCAGGTCCTAGACGCCCCAGATACGGATGTCTACGATAGGGTGTTGGTGTCACATTAGAGAAGATACGGTGACGAAATTGATTATAGGCATCATCTAGAAGAGGGAAGTAGTTAAGAGTAACAACATGAATAAGAACAAGCTCCGATTGAGGCCGTTTAGAAAGCATTGAAAATCTCTTTGGGATCTAAGATGAAATTACTTCACTTTCTCACGATCTATATAAATTTTAATGTACGCACACATCCCCTCACACGTGTTGAAACTCTCGACCCCAAAACGACTAACCCAAAGTAACAAACAAGTATGCAAAAAACACAAGTTTTTTTTTGTTTTACCGTTCGGTTTTGCATGGGCTATTTCATCCCGATGTTATCCAGTCCTAGACGCCCCAGTTTACGGATGTCTACGATAGGGTGTTGGTGTCACATTAGAGAAGATACGGTGACGAAATTGATTATAGGCATCATCTAGAAGAGGGAAGTAGTTAAGAGTAACAACATGAATAAGAACAAGCTCCGATTGAGGCCGTTTTAGAAAGCATTGAAAATCTCTTTGGGATCTTAGATGAAATTACTTCACTTTCTCACGATCTATATAAATTTTAGTGTACGCACACATCCCCTCACACGTGTTGAAACTCTCGACCCCCAAAACGACTAACCCAAAGTAACAAACAAGTATGCAAAAAACACAAGTTTTTTTTGTTTTTACTGTTCGGTTTTGCATGGGCTATTTCATCCCGATGCTATCCAGGTCCTAGACGCCCTAGATACGGATGTCTACGATAGGGTGTTGGTGTCACATTAGAGAAGATACGGTGACGAAATTGATTATAGGCATCATCTAGAAGAGGGAAGTAGTTAAGAGTAACAACATGAATACGAACAAGCTCCGATTGAGGCCGTTTAGAAAGCATTGAAAATCTCTTTGGGATCTAAGATGAAATTACTTCACTTTCTCACGATCTATATAAATTTTAATGTACGCACACATCCCCTCACACGTGTTGAAACTCTCGACCCCCAAAACGACTAACCCAAAGTAACAAACAAGTATGCAAAAAACACAAGTTTTTTTTTGTTTTTACTGTTCGGTTTTGCATGGGTTATTTCATCCCGATGCTATCCAGGTCCTAGATGCCCCAGATACGGATGTCTACGATAGGGTGTTGGTGTCACATTAGAGAAGATACGATGACAAAATTGATTATAGGCATCATCTAGAAGAGGGAAGTAGTTAAGAGTAACAACATGAATAAGAACAAGCTCCGATTGAGGCCGTTTAGAAAGCATTGAAAATCTCTTTGGGATCTAAGATGAAATTACTTCACTTTCTCACGATCTATATAAATTTTAGTGTACGCACACATCCCCTCACACGTGTTGAAACTCTCGACCCCCAAAACGACTAACCCAAAGTAACAAACAAGTATGCAAAAAACACAAGTTTTTTTTGTTTTTACTGTTCGGTTTTGCATGGGCTATTTCATCCCGATGCTATCCACGTCCTAGACGCCCCAGATACGGATGTCTACGATAGGGTGTTGGTGTCACATTAGAGAAGATACGGTGACGAAATTTGTAACATCCCAAGTGAGCTACCATCTTTACTTTCCATGTTTATGCATCATATTTGCATCATGCATGTCATATCATGTCACCTTTGGTTTTTTATCAAATTGCATTTTGGTTTTTGTTGTTCTTTATTTTAAGTGTTGTTCTCCCTCCTTCTTCCTCTTGTTTCATCTCACCACTTGTGATGTTACAAGAAAAGCCAAAGCCTAAACCTATTTCCTACCACTTGACCTTTTTCAAAAATGTCATGCCAATTTTTCTAGTAAATATGGGTTGATATTAAACCCCTCTCTTTAATATCTTACTTTGCAATTAATCAACTTAAGCATGTATTTGCAATGTTCAAAATGTTTGTCTTGTTTACAAATAAAAATATTTATGTTGAAACTATTCCTCTCACTTGTCTCTATCTTTGTTTCAAATCCAAATTTGTTTTCCAATGGTTCAAATAAAATCTGAGAAAGAAAAAGGAATAAAAGAAATAAAAGAAGCTAGCCCAACTCTAGTCCTACCTCTAACCGGACCAGCCCAGCCAAAAACAGCCAGCTCCATCTGGTCTTTTCTTCTTGTACAGGAGCACGCTGTAGCGTGAGCATCTCCACCTGCTCACCACTTTCCCTCCTCCTCACCAACCCCAGCAAGAACCCTACCTCTCTTCCTCCTCCAAGCTGAGAAGCCGCCGCCACTTCTCCCTGGACAAAGCTCCACCGCAGCCAACACCGCCGGCCACCACCGCCGCCATGAGTACCATGACCCTCTCGCTGGTACCTGAGCACGGGACACATCCCAGTCATCCCCTCCTCGACGTGCATCTCCTCGTCGGAGCTCCAAGGGCGGCTGGGCCAGTACAAGGACGCGGAGCTTCTTCCTGTCCAACATCAGCCCGGCCACGTCCCCTTCGTCTACGCCGGCCAGCACCTCCTCCGCCTCCCTCTCTCGACACCAACGCAAACCTCGGTGAGCACCCCACCTTCCTCTCCTTCCCCTGCATGCCAAAGCATCATCGGATCGAGGCAGAAACGAGAGGAAGGAAACGAGATCGAGGAAGATTGTTGAAACCGAAAACGAAATATGAAACACCCAGTTTTCGTTTCCTCACAGCACCATCTTCCCGGCGCTTTACCCGGCGTTACAAGCCTCTCCAGCACGAGATCTTTGTACCTCTAGATGCACAACATCTCAGGCTACATCTCAGTTTTTGAATCATCCAAAACGGTGCGATATTCGCGACGCCATCGTCAATCAAAGTTCACCCGAAAATATGTTGGCAGTTTTTGCTGTTCGTCGTGTGTGTTGTGGCTCCGCCTTCCGACGCATCTCATTGCTAGCACAGGGCACTCCAGCACGTGTTCTTCACACCGTTGGATAGCTGAGAGTGAAGGCTACAACTTTCGTTTTGGAAGCACTCGTTTTCATCGGCTGTAGACGACGCCATCCTCGTTCAAAGTCTGGTCCAGAAAACAGTTTCTGTTCAGTTTTCAGTTCAGCTGTTCCTCACCGTGTCACGTTCCGTTTTTCCGACGAGTCTCACCGACGTTGCACTCCTTCTCAGCACGAACCAAAGGAACCACTAGACACTTCCCACATCCAGCTACACCACGGTGGTTTTCTTTTGCAAATCGACGCATATATTCGTCGCAGCCACGACTTTAATATCCGTGCGTATCGCTACCTACAGGAATCTGCAGCTGTCACGTTTTTCAGTTTTCAGTGACAATTTTTCAGTTATCCTTTGCTTACACCATATTTTGCCTAGACCCCGTATCTGTACAAAATCTTCACAGCAGCACACTGGTACCGCTCCTTTTCATCTGCCAGGGCGCCCATGGTTCAAATCTTGGCCGGCGCACTAAACCACCTTTTTGGAAAATTTCTTTATCCCTTACTGTTGTATTGTTTTTGCTCCCAGCACCTTTCTGTTTCGCTTTAAAAAACCTACTTTATAAACTCCA
This sequence comes from Lolium perenne, assembly GCF_019359855.2. NCBI lineage: Eukaryota > Viridiplantae > Streptophyta > Magnoliopsida > Poales > Poaceae > Lolium > Lolium perenne. Next base: position 214,881 of record NW_027249022.1, on the reverse strand, counting down.
ATTCATACAAACTTGATATCCAGGAGTATTAGAAAAACCTAATCTAAATGTTTATAAAATCTGTTTTATCTTTTGAACAACTAAAATTGTGTCAATTTCAAATCTGGACTAAACTTGATTATTGTTGCATAATTCATAACTTCCTGTCTACAACTCCGAATTTGACAAACTTTATATCGAAATTTATCAGAAAAGTGAGAGGAATTCAAATTTAACAATGTCATGCATCATTAGCATCATCCCTGGTTTAACCAAACTAAAATTGTATCAAAGAACTAAATGCCATGTGTGGGTGTTCTAACATTTCATGCTACCTTTGAACACCCCACTTAATTTTGCTATGTATGAAACCCTTGCACCTCATGCATCATATTGCGCATTTCATACTTGTATTGATTGTGCCTTTACTTTCCTTGTATGTGCTATTTGGTTCTTCTCGAGTAGACACCGACGCACAGAAAGCAGCTTCGAGTAGAGTACGAGCACCCCCAGGAGGATCGTGTCGGTGCTTCTACCTTTGATCCGGACAAAGTAGCCCACCCCTTCACCTATTTTACATTTTCATGCTCTTTTGACCTATTGCTATCCCTATGTTGCGATTCTCGTTGTGTCACGTGTCCTATTCCACCCGTTGCCCTATATTACCGAATTACACCTCCTCGCCTTACCCATTGTTTGTTGTTTGCCGCCTTTGCGAGTCGTAGGCGAGTTTAGGGTCTTGTTGATATCTCGAAATGTTTGGGATATCTTGTTGGGTAGTTGTTTACTTGCTATATCTGTTGTTGGGGATAATCATGGCTCACCCTAATGTTAATATTAAAATGGATAAGAAGAGGCATCGGTGGGTCAACTGTATATTTGGTTTTACCATGGCTCACTTGTGTCCAATTTTATAATTAGGACGAGTTCTTGTTTTCTGATCCAAGACTGAGCGCACTAACCACACGTGGGAGGTTTCACTGGGGCCCCCCTCGACCTATTACCGGAACCGCTTCCATTGTCCAAGTGCCACAACTAGTTCGTAAAGTTTTGTTTCTCCTGCGTGCAAGCTTGTTTCTTTGTGGTCCGATGTTATGGAGTTATTTTTGGGGAAGCCTTTGTGCCTTGTAACCTCGTTGTCTCTTGCACGCTCGTAGGCGCGGTGACGTATTGGCCGAGGATGGATTCATCCCTGCGGCATCGTTTCCATCCGAAAGCCGTAGACGCAACAGCCTAGGTCCGCGTCGGAGTTCCGATCGGGCTCTCAAAACTGTTTTAACCTAGATAGGTGGCTTCTTGGACTTGGTCTCGTGGTGAAGGGAGGAGTTGTGATGCGAGGTTTCGCTGGCAAGTTTTCTCAAAACCCTTGCTTGTGGAGTCGGACATGCGTGTATGGGTACAGTAGTGCATCCCTGCAGGGTGAGATCTTATCGATAAGCCGTGTCCTCTGTTTTGGACGACTTGGAGATGTTTAACTCGATCATAGAACAACTTACACCTTATTTCATGTTGCTAATAATTTGCCAATAAAACTCTTTCAAAGTGTGTGTGCCTTTGCAATACCTCTTGGCGAAGGGGGATCGCATTGGCTGGGTTATGTTTGCAGAGTATAGAACTGCTAGATTATGCGCTCTCTCACCTTCTCTGATAGATGAATGTTGTAGCGTGTCTCTATTGGTTAGTGCTTTGCTGCCGCTAAACCCCACATATAGCCGGGCGAAGTTTACACCGCCCACCAGCAAGCATAGCCGGTCTTGTCTCGCAAGTACGTGTGTTCCTTTGGTACTTACCCTCGTTTTTCTCCCTCTTTTTCCGGAACCCGCTTTCGACAAACAGTACGACAGATGATGAGCAGACGCAGTGGCTACTTTGTCGAGTTCACTGACGACGACTGTTGCCATGTAGCAGGATCGTTCCTAAGGCAGGCAGCACTGTGGCATGTTGGTTATGGGAACACCGCTTGATTATCTTCAGACTCTTAGTCCAATTTGGATCTTGTCCGTACTCGCACTATTTGGCTATCTTATGTATGATGTAATGTTGGGACATGTGTCCTCTGAGTGTCATTTGGATCTTGCTCATTAGAGCGTTGCTATATATATGAACCTTATTTCCATCTTTTGTGTCGTACATAGTCATGTTGTGATATTCAAGCTGTATTCTACCCTTGTATCCTGTGCACGTGTGTGTGTATGTGTGAAGTGCACAGGAAGGTGAAGCACTCAGGCCTAGAAAGCCTACCGTGAGCCTTTGAGGTGAGTGTTGTGTGCATGGGCGTGTCGAGCTGTTGCTTGGCCTACCCATATGCTTGGGAATGCGAGGCGACCTCACGGTCCCTTGTAGTGACCTCATGCACATAAACCCCTCTTACTCGCGCGCTCCGGGTTTTCCTACTCCCCGGGGCTTACAGACTTGGTATCGAGCAGGATCGCTTTTAGGAGCCCTTGCAATGATTTAAGTTGTGTCTAGAAACTCATATTTTAGTAGCTACATAGGAAAAAATTATGCGCGAGAGTAGGAATTCTCGCTTTTATTTCTTACCCCACCCACCCACCCTCTGGTAAGGACGTGTAACGGTTTTACTCTATTCTTATCTTGTTTCACCTAGGTTTGGACGTGTTCGGGGAAACCATAGTGCCATAGGGAAAAGTGTTTTTTGAAAATTTTCTGTACTATGGTTACTTCAATATCATCTGCTATCAATCTCCACCATATAATCTGTTCCTTTGCAATGTTGGTATTTTCATGCCAACATGCTCTCTCTGTTGTGTTGGTGCTATCTCGACCACTTCTTTGTTCCGGTGCATACATCAACCTTCCTTCTCCGGAGTTGTTTCGTCAAGCTTTTACCTTGTTGTTCTCCTCCAATATGCATAACTAGTGTCAACACGACCTAAGTTATTGACACTTGTTAATGCTAAAGTTCTGTATAGCTACATATCACTATCTTGCGAGATCTGTGAAATATTCTTATTGCTATCCTTCTAACCTTCTACATGTTATGGCTAGTTCTCGTGTGCTTGAATTCTTGTACATTGATGATAGCTATGTCATGTCTCTTGTTATCTTCTGAAGTTCCCGTTAAGCACTAATATTGGGTTTTTCATTATCCATGATTGTGCTAACCTTGGTGTCTTTACTCAGAATGGAGAGTGGTGAAGATGATCCTCCACCTGAAATGGACCAAGCTCTAGTTAAAATGGCGCAAGTCCTAAATCAGATGCAGCTAAACCAGGATAGAATCAATGGTGGCAATGCACGTGTCACTATTCAAGAGTTTCTCCAGCTCAACCCGCGCACTTTTGATGTCACCGCAGAGCCAATTGATGCTGATGATTGGTTACGCGAGATGAACAAGACTATCAGTGTGGCACATGTGGCTGATGAGGACCGTGTTCCTTATGTGACTTATCTTCTTCGTGGAGTCTCAGCCGCATGGTGGGACAATCATCTGCTGATGAAAGCACCAGATGCAATCACTACCTGGGATGAGTTTCAGCTACTCTTCAAGCGTCATCACATCCCTGACAGCATCATGGAGAGAAAGCGAGAAGAGTTCTGCAATTTGTCTCAAGGCAGCAACACTGTGCTGGCTTATAGAGATGCTTTCTTAAAACTGGCTCAAGAGGCCGGAGATGAGGTATCTACGATGCCAAAAAGCAAGCCATGTTTCGCAAAGGCCCTCGAACCTGAGAGATCAAGTATGCTATACTCTTGGTCAAGTGCAATACCTTCGAGGAGCTCGTTAACACAGCGCCTCCAAGAAGAGTATGGTCGTGCAATGCTAGAAGAGTCTCGTAAGCGCTCTCGTGAAGCAGCCTTTCTTCCTCAACAATCGCTATGCCTCCTGAAACGTAGGATTTGGGTTCCTTATGCCGCTTCCCGCACAACCCACCTACATGCCCGAACCGAGTGGTTTTGTTTCCGCCCTCCCACCCATGTTGTTGTTCCAAGGGCCTCTCAAGTTCATCAAAGGTCTGGGCAACAAGCTAAGCAAAGTCACCGTGTTGATGCTCAAGCAAAGGCCTAGTTCTCAAGTTCTAGCAAGACCAATGGGTCCTAATCCTTCCTCAAGAGCATGTTTCAAGTGCGGTGATCCGGACATATTTCAATTCACTCGTCCCCAAAACAAGCATCCTCCAATACAACCTTGCCCTCCAACAAAGGCGATGGTTCGTGTTCCGCTCCGTCAAAGGCTTTCAACTATAACAATAAGCTCCGGTACGAGAAGTGTATGGGTGAACAATGTCACAAATTGCTCAAGCTAAAAGGGCACCCGACATCGTGCTTGGTGTTCTTCCCGTGAACTCGATCTCAGCAAAAGTTCTCGTTTGATACCGGAGCAAGACTTTTTCTTTGTCTCTCAAAAGTTTTGCTCTATCTCATGGTTTGCCTTTGGTTCCTTTGCCCAATAAGCTCATGGTGAACTCCCGGGAGCGCAGATGACAGCTTTCCAAGATAAGCCATGGGAATCAAATTCTCATCTAAGCCGTATGTTTCTTGCTTCACTCATAGCTCTCGGCAATTCAGACATTGATGTCATTCTCGGCATGGATTGGTTGAAGGCCAACAAAGCTGTAATTGATTGTGCCAAGCATTCAGTTTCTCTTCCTACTTCGACAGGCCACATAGTCTATTCACCTTCTGAGACACCTTCAGTTCAGCTCTTCGCTTTGAATCCTAGCTCTCTTCCGGAGCTTGAGTCTATACCGGTGGTTTGCGACTTTCCTGATGTCTTTCTGAAGAACTTCCAGGTATGCCTCTCGACAGAGCTGTTGAGTTCGTCATTGAACTAGAGCCTGGAACAACTCCTATCTCAAAGCGGCCATACAAAATGGGTCCAAATGAGTTGGCTGAACTCAAGAAGCAGCTTAACGAGTTGCAAAAACTTGGTTTCATTCAGCCAAGCACTTCTCCATGGGGATGTCCTACCATCTTCGTCAAGAAAAAGGATAAAACTGATCGATTGGTGGTTGACTACCGTCCTCTCAATGAGAAAACGATCAAGAATACATATCCTCTTCCTCGCATCAATGAGCTATTTGATCAGCTTGCGGGTGCAACTGTGTTCTCTAAGATGGATTTGAGAAGTGGTTATCACCAAATCAAAATCCGCAAGGAGGATGTACCCAAGACAGCCTTCAAAACTCGGTATGGCCTCTATGAATACACTGTCATGTCCTTTGGTCTCACCAATGCTCCTGCCACTTTCTCTCGGTTGATGAACTACATTTTCATGGAGTACCTCGACAAGTTTGTGGTAGTCTATCTCGATGATATCCTTGTCTACTCCAAGTCCAATGAGGAGCATGAAGAGCATCTTCGCCTCATCCTCATGAAGCTTCGTGAACATCGCCTCTATGCCAAGTTCTCCAAATGCGAATTCTGGCTTCCTCAAGTCGTCTATCTTGGCCATGTCATTTCTGGAAAAGGCATTGCTGTCAATCCTGAAACCGTCAAGGCAATCGTTGAATGGCTTCCTCCGAAGAATGTCAAGCAAGTGAGAAGTTTCCTCGGTTTGGCAAGTTACTGCCGTCGCTTTGTTGAGAATTTCTCCAAGATCACCAAGCCTCTTACCGATCTCCTGAAGAAAGACAAGAAGTTCCTTTGGTCTCCTCAATGCCAAGAAAGTTTTGACCTCTCCTGTAAGCTCACTTCCACACCTGTCCTTGTTCTTCCAGATACTTCTAAACCTTTCCAGATATTCTGTGATGCTTCTCTTCATGGACTAGGTGCCGTCCTCATGCAAGAACGTCAAGTTGTGGCGTATGCTTCTCGTCAGTTGAAAAAGCATGAACTCAACTATCCCACACATGATCTTGAGCTTGTACTCGTGTTACATGCTTTAATAACATGGCGTCAATACTTGTTGGGCAACAAATGTGAGATCTTCACCGACCACAAGAGTCTCAAATACATCTTCACACAACCCAACTTGAACCTCCGTCAAACGAGATGGATGGAAACCATCAAGGACTTTGATCTCTCTATCGCCTACACTCCGTGCAAAGCTAATGTCATGGTCGACGCCCTTAGTCGCAAGTCCTATTGCAACAACCTCATGATTCAAGAAAGTCAACTCGCTCTTTATGAAGAATTCAGGAAATTGAATCTTGAGCTTGTTCCCCAAGGCTACCTTGCAAACTTGGTGATCACGCAAACTCTTGAAGATAAGATACGAACCGGACAACTAAGAGATGGTTGTATCAAAAACATCAAAGAGAACATGCACAGGCCCAAGTACAAGTCCTTCTCTATCGACGACAAAGGAACTCTCTTCTTCCAAGGTCGAATCGTTATTCCAAAGGATTCAAACCTGAGAAGCCTCATTCTCAAAGAAGCTCATGACACTCCTCTTTCTATACATCCGGGCAGCACAAAGATGTACCTCGATATCAAGTCTACCTATTGGTGGACTAGGATGAAAAGTGATATTGCTCGCTATGTCTCAGAGTGTGATGTCTGTCGCCGTGTTAAAGCGTAACATCGTAGACCCGCCGTGTCCTCCAACCCCCGAAGATTCCCCGAGTGGAAATGGGATAAGATTGAGATGGACTTCATAACTGGTTTTCCAAAGTCTCGCAAAGACAATGATGCTATCTTTGTAGTGATCGACCGCCTTTCCAAGGTCGCTCACTTCCTTCCGTCAAAGAAACAATCTCGCTAGTCGATTGGCTTGAGCTCTACACCGCAAAGATCGTCTCTCTTCATGGTGTTCCCTTGAAATAAGCTCGATCGTGGAAGCATCTTCACTTCCGCATTTTGGGCAAGCTTTCAGAAGGCTATGGGAACTAATCTGCTTTTCAGCACAGCTTACCATCCACAAACGAGTGGGCAAGTTGAAAGAGTCAATCAGATTCTTGAGGACATGCTCCGTGCTTGTGTTATCTCCTTCGGCATGAAATGGGAAGAATGCCTTCCTTTCGCTGAGTTCTCCTACAACAACAGCTATCAAGCAAGTTTGGGCATGGCACCTTTCGAAGCTCTCTATGGTCGCAAATGCGTAACACCTCTAAACTGGTCTCGAAACCGGTGAAAGGAAAATCTTTGGCCCCGATGTCATCAACGAGGTCAAGAAAAGGTGCGAATCATTCGTGATAATCTAAAGATAGCACAATCTCGGTAGAAAAGCTATTATGATAGCAAGCACCGTGATATGTTATATCATCCTGGTGATCAAGCCTACCTTCGTGTTACTCCTATGAGGGGTACTCATCGCTTTGGTATCAAAGGCAAGCTGGCGCCAAGATACATTGGTCCCTTCAAAGTTCTAGCAAAGCGTGGTGAAGTCGCTTACCTCCTTGAACTTCCTGAGAAGCTCTCAAAAGTGCACGATGCCTTCCACGTGTCACAGCTCAAGAAGTGCTTCAAAGATCCGGGCCGTGCAGTTGATCACGAGTCCATTGACCTCCAAGAAGACCTCTCCTACAAAGAGCATCCCGTTCGGATTCTTGATGAAGCTGAACGTCGAACTCGCAACAACTCTGTCAAGTTCCTCAAGGTGCAGTGGTCGCACCATTCTGATAAAGAAGCAACCTGGGAACGTGAAGATCAACTCCGTTCCGAGTACCCGTCCTTTTTCTCTTCTACCTGAGAATCTCGGGGCGCGATTCCTTCAAGGGGGGGCGTTTGTAACATCCCAAGTGAGCTACCATCTTTACTTTCCATGTTTATGCATCATATTTGCATCATGCATGTCATATCATGTCACCTTTGGTTTTTTATCAAATTGCATTTTGGTTTTTGTTGTTCTTTATTTTAAGTGTTGTTCTCCCTCCTTCTTCCTCTTGTTTCATCTCACCACTTGTGATGTTACAAGAAAAGCCAAAGCCTAAACCTATTTCCTACCACTTGACCTTTTTCAAAAATGTCATGCCAATTTTTCTAGTAAATATGGGTTTATATTAAAACCATCTCTTTAATATCTTACTTTGCAATTAATCAACTTAAGCATGTATTTGCAATGTTCAAAATGTTTGTCTTGTTTACAAATAAAAATATTTATGTTGAAACTATTCCTCTCACTTGTCTCTATCTTTGTTTCAAATCCAAATTTGTTTTCCAATGGTTCAAATAAAATCTGAGAAAGAAAAAGGAATAAAAGAAATAAAAGAAGCTAGCCCAACTCTAGTCCTACCTCTAACCGGACCAGCCCAGCCAAAAACAGCCAGCTCCATCTGGTCTTTTCTTCTTGTACAGGAGCACGCTGTAGCGTGAGCATCTCCACCTGTTCACCACTTTCCCCTCCTCCTCACCAACCCCAGCAAGAACCCTACCTCTCTTCCTCCTCCAAGCTGAGAAGCCGCCGCCACTTCTCCCCTGGACCAAAGCTCCACCTGCAGCCAACACACGCCGCCGGCCACCACCGCCGCCATGAGTACCATGACCCCTCTCGCTGGTACCTGAGCACGGGACACATCCCAGTCATCCCCTCCTCGACCTGCATCTCCTCCTCGGAGCTCCAAGGACGGCAGGGCCAGTACAAGGACGCGGAGCTTCTTCCTGTCCAACATCAGCCCGGCCGTCCCCTTCGTCTAAGTCGTCGGCCAGCACCTCCTCCGCCTCCCTCTCTCGACACCAACGCAAACCTCAGGGTGAGCACCCCACCTTCCTCTCCTTCCCCTGCATGCCAAAGCATCATCGGATCGAGGCAGAAACGAGAGGAAGGAAACGAGATCGAGGAAGATTGTTGAAACCGAAAACGAAAATGAGACACCCAGTTTTCGTTTCCTCACAGCACCATCTTCCCGTCGCTTTACCCGCCGTTACAAGCCTCTCCAGCACGAGATCTTTGTACCTCTAGATGCACAACATCTCAGGCTACATCTCAGTTTTTGAATCATCCAAAACGGTGCAATACTCGCGACGCCATCGTCAATCAAAGTTCACCCGAAAATATGTTGGCAGTTTTTGCTGTTCGTCGTGTGTGTCGTGGCTCCGTCTTCCGACGCATCTCACTGCTAGCACAGGGCACTCCAGCACGCTTTCTTCACACCGTTGGATAGCTGAGAGTGAAGGCTACAACTTTCGTTTTGGAAGCACTCGTTTTCATCGGCTGTAGACGACGCCATCCTTGTTCAAAGTCTGGTCCAGAAAACAGTTTCTGTTCAGTTTTCAGTTCAGCTGTTCCTCACCGTGTCACGTTCCGTTTTTCCGACGAGTCTCACCGACGTTGCACTCCTTCTCAGCACGAACCAAAGGAACCACTAGACACTCCCCACATCCAGCTACACCACGGTGGTTTTCTTTTTGCAAATCGACGCATATATTCGTCGCAGCCACGACTTTAAAATCCGTGCGTATCGCTACCTACAGGAATCTGCAGCTGTCACGTTTTTCAGTTTTCAGTGACAATTTTTCAGTTATCCTTTGCTTACACCATATTTTGCCTAGACCCCGTATCTGTACAAAATCTTCACAGCAGCACACTGGTACCGCTCCTTTTCATCTGCCAGGGCGCCCATGGTTCAAATCTTGGCCGGCGCACTAAACCACCTTTTTGGAAAATTTCTTTATCCCTTACTGTTGTATTGTTTTTGCTCCCAGCACCTTTACATTTCGTTTTAAAAACCTACTTTATAAACTCCAATTCATACAAACTTGATATCCAGGAGTATTAGAAAAACCTAATCTAAATGTTTATAAAATCTGTTTTATCTTTTGAACAACTAAAATTGTGTCAATTTCAAATCTGGACTAAACTTGATTATTGTTGCATAATTCATAACTTCCTGTCTACAACTCCGAATTTGACAAACTTTATATCGAAATTTATCAGAAAAGTGAGAGGAATTCAAATTTAACAATGTCATGCATCATTAGCATCATCCCTGGTTTAACCAAACTAAAATTGTATCAAAGAACTAAATGCCATGTGTGGGTGTTCTAACATTTCATGCTACCTTTGAACACCCCACTTAATTTTGCTATGTATGAAACCCTTGCACCTCATGCATCATATTGCGCATTTCATACTTGTATTGATTGTGCCTTTACTTTCCTTGTATGTGCTATTTGGTTCTTCTCGAGTAGACACCGACGCAGAGCAGTTCGAGCAGGAGTACGAGCACCCCTGTGGAGGATCGTGTCGGTGCTTCTACCTTTGATCTGACAGGCGAGCCCACCCCTTCACCTATTTTACATTTTCATGCTCTTTTGACCTATTGCTATCCCTATGTTGCGATTCTGTTGTGTCACGTGTCCTATTCCACCTGTTGCCCTATATTACCGAATTACACCTCCTCGCCTTACCCATTGTTTGTTGTTTGCTGCCTTTGCGAGTCGTAGGCGAGTTTAGGGTCTTGTTGATATCTCGAAATGTTTGGGATATCTTGTTGGGTAGTTGTTTACTTGCTATATCATTGTTGGGGATAATCATGGCTCACCCTAATGTTAATATTAAAATGGATAAGAAGAGGCATCGGTGGGTCAACTGTATATTTGGTTTTACCATGGCTCACTTGTGTCCAATTTTATAATTAGGACGAGTTCTTGTTTTCTGATCCAAGACTGAGCGCACTAACCACACGTGGGAGGTTTCACTGGGGCCCCCCTCGACCTATTACCGGAACCGCTTCCATTGTCCAAGTGCCACAACTAGTTCGTAAAGTTTTGTTTCTTCCCGGGCGTGCAAGCTTGTTTCTTTGTGGTCCGATGTTATGGAGTTATTTTTGGGGAAGCCTTTTGTGCCTTGTAACCCTGTTGTCTCTTGCACGCTCGTAGGCGCGCACGTATTGCCGAGGATGGATTCATCCCCGCGGCACTGTTTCCATCCGAAAGCCGTAGACGCAAACAGCTAGGTCCGCGTCGGAGTTCCGATCGGGCTCTGAAACGGTTTTAACCTAGATAGGTGGCTTCTTGGACTTGGTCTGTGGTGAAGGGAGGAGTTGTGATGCGAGGTTTCGCTGGCAAGTTTTCTCAAAACCCTTGCTTGTGGAGTCGGACATGCGTGTATGGGTACAAAGTAGTGCATCCTCGCAGGTGAGATCTTATCGATAAGCCGTGTCCGCGATTATGGACGACTTGGAGATGTTTAACTCGATCATAGAACAACTTACACCTTATTTCATGTTGCTAATAATTTGCCAATAAAACTCTTTCAAAAGTGTGTGTGCCTTTGCAATACCTCTTGGCGAAGGGGGATCGCATTGGTCGGGTTATGTTTGCGTAGTATAGAATCGCTAGATTATGCGCTCTCTCACCTTCTCTCGATAGATGAATGTTGTAGCGTGTCTCTATTGGTTAGTGCTTTGCTGCCGCTAAACCCCACATATAGCCGGCGAAGTTTACACCGCCCACCAAAGAAGTTATTAGCTGGTCTTGTCTCGCAAGTACGTGCCTTTGGTACTTACCCTCGTTTTTCTCCCTCTTTTCCGGAACCGGTTTTCGACAAACAGTACGACAGATGATGAGCAAGACGCAGTGGCTACTTTGTCGAGTTCACGGACGACGACTTCGTTGCGTAGCAGATCGTTCCTAAGGCAAAGCACTTGTGGCATGTTGGTTATGGGAACACCGCTTGATTATCTTCAGACTCTTAGTCCAATTTGGATCTTGTCTGCACCTAGACTATTTGGCTATCTTATGTATGATGTAATGTTGGGACATGTGTCCTCCGAGTGTCATTTGGATCTTGCTCATTAGGCGTTGCTATATATATGAACCTTATTTCCATCTTTTGTGTCGTACATAGTCATGTTGTGATATTCAAGTCAGATTCTACCCTTGTATCCTCGTGCATAGTGTGTGTATGTGTGAAGTGCACAGAAGGTGAAGCACTGTGCCTAGAAAGCCTACCGTGAGCCTTTGAGGTGAGTGTTGTGTGCATGGGCGTGTCGAGCTGTTGCTTGGCCTACCCATATGCTTGGGAATGCGAGGCGACCTCACGGTCCCTTGTAGTGACCTCATGCACATAAACCCCTCTTACCTGCGCGCTCTGGGTTTTCCTACTCCTGGGGCGATTATAGGCATCATCTAGAAGAGGGAAGTAGTTAAGAGTAACAACATGAATAAGAACAAGCTCCGATTGAGGCCGTTTAGAAAGCATTGAAAATCTCTTGGGGATCTAAGATGAAATTACTTCACTTTCTCACGATCTATATAAATTTTAATGTACGCACACATCCCCTCACACGTGTTGAAACTCTCGACCCCCAAAACGACTAACCCAAAGTAACAAACAAGTATGCAAAAAACACAAGTTTTTTTTTGTTTTTACTGTTCGGTTTTGCATGGGTTATTTCATCCCGATGCTATCCAGGTCCTAGATGCCCCAGATACGGATGTCTACGATAGGGTGTTGGTGTCACATTAGAGAAGATACAGTGACAAAATTGATTATAGGCATCATCTAGAAGAGGGAAGTAGTTAAGAGTAACAACATGAATAAGAACAAGCTCCGATTGAGGCCGTTTAGAAAGCATTGAAAATCTCTTGGGGATCTAAGATGAAATTACTTCACTTTCTCACGATCTATATAAATTTTAATGTACGCACACATCCCCTCACACGTGTTGAAACTCTCGACCCCCAAAACAACTAACCCAAAGTAACAAACAAGTATGCAAAAAACACAAGTTTTTTTTGTTTTTACTGTTCGGTTTTGCATGGGTTATTTCATCCCGATGTTATCCAGTCCTAGACGCCCGTATACGGATGTCTACGATAGGGTGTTGGTGTCACATTAGAGAAGATACGGTGACGAAATTGATTATAGGCATCATCTAGAAGAGGGAAGTAGTTAAGAGTAACAACATGAATACGAACAAGCTCCGATTGAGGCCGTTTAGAAAGCATTGAAAATCTCTTTGGGATCTAAGATGAAATTACTTCACTTTCTCACGATCTATATAAATTTTAATGTACGCACACATCCCCTCACACGTGTTGAAACTCTCGACCCCAAAACGACTAACCCAAAGTAACAAACAAGTATGCAAAAAACACAAGTTTTTTTTTGTTTTTTCTTGTTCGGTTTTGCATGGGTTATTTCATCCCGATGCTATCCAGGTCCTAGATGCCCCAGATACGGATGTCTACGATAGGGTGTTGGTGTCACATTAGAGAAGATACTGTGACGAAATTGATTATAGGCATCATCTAGAAGAGGGAAGTAGTTAAGAGTAACAACATGAATAAGAACAAGCTCCGATTGAGGCCGTTTAGAAAGCATTGAAAATCTCTTTGGGATCTAAGATGAAATTACTTCACTTTCTCACGATCTATATAAATTTTAGTGTACGCACACATCCCCTCACACGTGTTGAAACTCTCGACCCCCAAAACGACTAACCCAAAGTAACAAACAAGTATGCAAAAAACACAAGTTTTTTTGTTTTTACTGTTCGGTTTTGCATGGGCTATTTCATCCCAATGCTATCCACGTCCTAGACGCCCGTATACGGATGTCTACGATAGGGTGTTGGTGTCACATTAGAGAAGATACGGTGACGAAATTGATTATAGGCATCATCTAGAAGAGGGAAGTAGTTAAGAGTAACAACATGAATAAGAACAAGCTCCGATTGAGGCCGTTTAGAAAGCATTGAAAATCTCTTGGGGATCTAAGATGAAATTACTTCACTTTCTCACGATCTATATAAATTTTAATGTACGCACACATCCCCTCACACGTGTTGAAACTCTCGACCCCAAAACGACTAACCCAAAGTAACAAACAAGTATGCAAAAACACAAGTTTTTTTTGTTTTTACTGTTCGGTTTTGCATGGGTTATTTCATCCCGATGCTATCCAGGTCCTAGACGCCCCAGATACGGATGTCTACGATAGGGTGTTGGTGTCACATTAGAGAAGATACAGTGATGAAATTGATTATAGGCATCATCTAGAAGAGGGAAGTAGTTAAGAGTAACAACATGAATAAGAACAAGCTCCGATTGAGGCCGTTTAGAAAGCATTGAAAATCTCTTTGGGATCTAAGATGAAATTACTTCACTTTCTCACGATCTATATAAATTTTAGTGTACGCACACATCCCCTCACACGTGTTGAAACTCTCGACCCCCAAAACGACTAACCCAAAGTAACAAACAAGTATGCAAAAAACACAAGTTTTTTTTGTTTTTACTGTTCGGTTTTGCATGGGCTATTTCATCCCGATGCTATCCAGGTCCTAGACGCCCCAGATACGGATGTCTACGATAGGGTGTTGGTGTCACATTAGAGAAGATACGGTGACGAAATTGATTATAGGCATCATCTAGAAGAGGGAAGTAGTTAAGAGTAACAACATGAATAAGAACAAGCTCCGATTGAGGCCGTTTAGAAAGCATTGAAAATCTCTTTGGGATCTAAGATGAAATTACTTCACTTTCTCACGATCTATATAAATTTTAATGTACGCACACATCCCCTCACACGTGTTGAAACTCTCGACCCCCAAAACGACTAACCCAAAGTAACAAACAAGTATGCAAAAAACACAAGTTTTTTTTGCTTTTACTGTTCGGTTTTGCATGGGCTATTTCATCCCGATGCTATCCAGGTCCTAGACGCCCCAGATACGGATGTCTACGGTAGGGTGTTGGTGTCACATTAGAGAAGATACGGTGACGAAATTGATTATAGGCATCATCTAGAAGAGGGAAGTAGTTAAGAGTAACAACATGAATAAGAACAAGCTCCGATTGAGGCCGTTAGAAAGCATTGAAAATCTCTTTGGGATCTAAGATGAAATTACTTCACTTTCTCACGATCTATATAAATTTTAGTGTACGCACACATCCCCTCACACGTGTTGAAACTCTCGACCCCAAAACGACTAACCCAAAGTAACAAACAAGTATGCAAAAAACACAAGTTTTTTTTGTTTTTACTGTTCGGTTTTGCATGGGATATTTCATCCCGATGCTATCCAGGTCCTAGACGCCCCTGATACGGATGTCTACGATAGGGTGTTGGTGTCACATTAGAGAAGATACGGTGACGAAATTGATTATAGGCATCATCTAGAAGAGGGAAGTAGTTAAGAGTAACAACATGAATAAGAACAAGCTCCGATTGAGGCCGTTTAGAAAGCATTGAAAATCTCTTGGGGATCTAAGATGAAATTACTTCACTTTCTCACGATCTATATAAATTTTAATGTACGCACACATCCCCTCACACGTGTTGAAACTCTCGACCCCCAAAACAACTAACCCAAAGTAACAAACAAGTATGCAAAAAACACAAGTTTTTTTTTGTTTTTACTGTTCGGTTTTGCATGGGTTATTTCATCCCGATGCTATCCAGGTCCTAGACGCCCTGCATACGGATGTCTACGATAGGGTGTTGGTGTCACATTAGAGAAGATACGGTGACGAAATTGATTATAGGCATCATCTAGAAGAGGGAAGTAGTTAAGAGTAACAACATGAATAAGAACAAGCTCCGATTGAGGCCGTTAGAAAGCATTGAAAATCTCTTGGGGATCTAAGATGAAATTACTTCACTTTCTCACGATCTATATAAATTTTAATGTACGCACACATCCCCTCACACGTGTTGAAACTCTCGACCCCCAAAACGACTAACCCAAAGTAACAAACAAGTATGCAAAAAACACAAGTTTTTTTTTTGTTTTTACTGTTCGGTTTTGCATGGGCTATTTCATCCCGATGCTATCCAGGTCCTAGACGCCCAGATACGGATGTCTACGATAGGGTGTTGGTGTAACGTAAGAGAACAAGGGTGGACTAAATTCAGTAAAGCCAACATCTAGAATAGCGAAGTAGTTAAGAGTAACAACATGAATAAGAACAAGCTCCGATTGAGGCCGTTTAGAAAGCATTGAAAATCTCTTTGGGATCTAAGATGAAATTACTTCACTTTCTCACGATCTATATAAATTTTAGTGTACGCACACATCCCCTCACACGTGTTGAAACTCTCGACCCCAAAACGACTAACCCAAAGTAACAAACAAGTATGCAAAAAACACAAGTTTTTTTTGTTTTTACTGTTCGGTTTTGCATGGGCTATTTCATCCCGATGCTATCCAGGTCCTAGACGCCCTAGATACGGATGTCTACGATAGGGTGTTGGTGTCACATTAGAGAAGATACGGTGACGAAATTGATTATAGGCATCATCTAGAAGAGGGAAGTAGTTAAGAGTAACAACATGAATAAGAACAAGCTCCGATTGAGGCCGTTTAGAAAGCATTGAAAATCTCTTTGGGATCTAAGATGAAATTACTTCACTTTCTCACGATCTATATAAATTTTAATGTACGCACACATCCCCTCACACGTGTTGAAACTCTCGACCCCCAAAACGACTAACCCAAAGTAACAAACAAGTATGCAAAAAACACATGTTTTTTTGTTTTTACTGTTCGGTTTTGCATGGGTTATTTCATCCCGATGCTATCCAGGTCCTAGATGCCCCAGATACGGATGTCTACGATAGGGTGTTGGTGTCACATTAGAGAAGATACGGTGACAAAATTGATTATAGGCATCATCTAGAAGAGGGAAGTAGTTAAGAGTAACAACATGAATAAGAACAAGCTCCGATTGAGGCCGTTTAGAAAGCATTGAAAATCTCTTTGGGATCTAAGATGAAATTACTTCACTTTCTCACGATCTATATAAATTTTAGTGTACGCACACATCCCCTCACACGTGTTGAAACTCTCGACCCCAAAACGACTAACCCAAAGTAACAAACAAGTATGCAAAAAACACAAGTTTTTTTTTTTTTTACCGTTGTTCGGTTTTGCATGGGTTATTTCATCCCGATGCTATCCAGGTCCTAGACGCCCGTTATACGGATGTCTACGATAGGGTGTTGGTGTCACATTAGAGAAGATACGGTGACGAAATTGATTATAGGCATCATCTAGAAGAGGGAAGTAGTTAAGAGTAACAACATGAATAAGAACAAGCTCCGATTGAGGCCGTTTAGAAAGCATTGAAAATCTCTTTGGGATCTAAGATGAAATTACTTCACTTTCTCACGATCTATATAAATTTTAATGTACGCACACATCCCCTCACACGTGTTGAAACTCTCGACCCCAAAACGACTAACCCAAAGTAACAAACAAGTATGCAAAAAACACAAGTTTTTTTTTTTTTTTTCAGTTCGGTTTTGCAAGGGTTATTTCATCCCGATGCTATCCAGGTCCTAGATGCCCAGTATACGGATGTCTACGATAGGGTGTTGGTGTCACATTAGAGAAGATACGGTGACGAAATTGATTATAGGCATCATCTAGAAGAGGGAAGTAGTTAAGAGTAACAACATGAATAAGAACAAGCTCCGATTGAGGCCGTTTAGAAAGCATTGAAAATCTCTTTGGGATCTAAGATGAAATTACTTCACTTTCTCACGATCTATATAAATTTTAGTGTACGCACACATCCCCTCACACGTGTTGAAACTCTCGACCCCCAAAACGACTAACCCAAAGTAACAAACAAGTATGCAAAAAACACAAGTTTTTTTTGTTTTTACTGTTCGGTTTTGCATGGGCTATTTCATCCCAATGCTATCCACGTCCTAGACGCCCCAGATACGGATGTCTACGATAGGGTGTTGGTGTCACATTAGAGAAGATACGGTGACGAAATTGATTATAGGCATCATCTAGAAGAGGGAAGTAGTTAAGAGTAACAACATGAATAAGAACAAGCTCCGATTGAGGCCGTTTAGAAAGCATTGAAAATCTCTTGGGGATCTAAGATGAAATTACTTCACTTTCTCACGATCTATATAAATTTTAATGTACGCACACATCCCCTCACACGTGTTGAAACTCTCGACCCCCAAAACGACTAACCCAAAGTAACAAACAAGTATGCAAAAAACACAAGTTTTTTTTTTGTTTTTACTGTTCGGTTTTGCATGGGTTATTTCATCCCGATGCTATCCAGGTCCTAGACGCCCCAGATACGGATGTCTACGATAGGGTGTTGGTGTCACATTAGAGAAGATACAGTGATGAAATTGATTATAGGCATCATCTAGAAGAGGGAAGTAGTTAAGAGTAACAACATGAATAAGAACAAGCTCCGATTGAGGCCGTTTAGAAAGCATTGAAAATCTCTTTGGGATCTAAGATGAAATTACTTCACTTTCTCACGATCTATATAAATTTTAGTGTACGCACACATCCCCTCACACGTGTTGAAACTCTCGACCCCCAAAACGACTAACCCAAAGTAACAAACAAGTATGCAAAAAACACAAGTTTTTTTTGTTTTTACGGTTCGGTTTTGCATGGGCTATTTCATCCCGATGCTATCTAGGTCCTAGACGCCCCAGATACGGATGTCTATGATAGGGTGTTGGTGTCACATTAGAGAAGATACGGTGACGAAATTGATTATAGGCATCATCTAGAAGAGGGAAGTAGTTAAGAGTAACAACATGAATAAGAACAAGCTCCGATTGAGGCCGTTTAGAAAGCATTGAAAATCTCTTTGGGATCTAAGATGAAATTACTTCACTTTCTCACGATCTATATAAATTTTAATGTACGCACACATCCCCTCACACGTGTTGAAACTCTCGACCCCCAAAACGACTAACCCAAAGTAACAAACAAGTATGCAAAAAACACAAGTTTTTTTTTGTTTTTACTGTTCGGTTTTGCATGGGCTATTTCATCCCGATGCTATCCAGGTCCTAGACGCCCCAGATACGGATGTCTACGGTAGGGTGTTGGTGTCACATTAGAGAAGATACGGTGACGAAATTGATTATAGGCATCATCTAGAAGAGGGAAGTAGTTAAGAGTAACAACATGAATAAGAACAAGCTCCGATTGAGGCCGTTTAGAAAGCATTGAAAATCTCTTTGGGATCTAAGATGAAATTACTTCACTTTCTCACGATCTATATAAATTTTAGTGTACGCACACATCCCCTCACACGTGTTGAAACTCTCGACCCCAAAACGACTAACCCAAAGTAACAAACAAGTATGAAAAACACAAGTTTTTTTGTTTTTACTGTTCGGTTTTGCATGGGATATTTCATCCCGATGCTATCCAGGTCCTAGACGCCCCTGATACGGATGTCTACGATAGGGTGTTGGTGTCACATTAGAGAAGATACGGTGACGAAATTGATTATAGGCATCATCTAGAAGAGGGAAGTAGTTAAGAGTAACAACATGAATAAGAACAAGCTCCGATTGAGGCCGTTTAGAAAGCATTGAAAATCTCTTGGGGATCTAAGATGAAATTACTTCACTTTCTCACGATCTATATAAATTTTAATGTACGCACACATCCCCTCACACGTGTTGAAACTCTCGACCCCCAAAACAACTAACCCAAAGTAACAAACAAGTATGCAAAAAACACAAGTTTTTTTTTGTTTTTACTGTTCGGTTTTGCATGGGTTATTTCATCCCGATGCTATCCAGGTCCTAGACGCCCCAGATACGGATGTCTACGATAGGGTGTTGGTGTCACATTAGAGAAGATACGGTGACGAAATTGATTATAGGCATCATCTAGAAGAGGGAAGTAGTTAAGAGTAACAACATGAATAAGAACAAGCTCCGATTGAGGCCGTTTAGAAAGCATTGAAAATCTCTTGGGGATCTAAGATGAAATTACTTCACTTTCTCACGATCTATATAAATTTTAATGTACGCACACATCCCCTCACACGTGTTGAAACTCTCGACCCCCAAAACGACTAACCCAAAGTAACAAACAAGTATGCAAAAAACACAAGTTTTTTTTTTGTTTTTACTGTTCGGTTTTGCATGGGTTATTTCATCCCGATGCTATCCAGGTCCTAGACGCCCCAGATACGGATGTCTACGATAGGGTGTTGGTGTCACATTAGAGAAGATACGGTGACGAAATTGATTATAGGCATCATCTAGAAGAGGGAAGTAGTTAAGAGTAACAACATGAATAAGAACAAGCTCCGATTGAGGCCGTTTAGAAAGCATTGAAAATCTCTTTGGGATCTAAGATGAAATTACTTCACTTTCTCACGATCTATATAAATTTTAGTGTACGCACACATCCCCTCACACGTGTTGAAACTCTCGACCCCCAAAACGACTAACCCAAAGTAACAAACAAGTATGCAAAAAACACAAGTTTTTTTTGTTTTTACTGTTCGGTTTTGCATGGGCTATTTCATCCCGATGCTATCCAGGTCCTAGACGCCCCTTATACGGATGTCTACGATAGGGTGTTGGTGTCACATTAGAGAAGATACGGTGACGAAATTGATTATAGGCATCATCTAGAAGAGGGAAGTAGTTAAGAGTAACAACATGAATAAGAACAAGCTCCGATTGAGGCCGTTTAGAAAGCATTGAAAATCTCTTTGGGATCTAAGATGAAATTACTTCACTTTCTCACGATCTATATAAATTTTAATGTACGCACACATCCCCTCACACGTGTTGAAACTCTCGACCCCCAAAATGACTAACCCAAAGTAACAAACAAGTATGCAAAAAACACAAGTTTTTTTTGTTTTTACTGTTCGGTTTTGCATGGGCTATTTCATCCCGATGCTATCCAGGTCCTAGACGCCCCTGATACGGATGTCTACGGTAGGGTGTTGGTGTCACATTAGAGAAGATACGGTGACGAAATTGATTATAGGCATCATCTAGAAGAGGGAAGTAGTTAAGAGTAACAACATGAATAAGAACAAGCTCCGATTGAGGCCGTTTGAAAGCATTGAAAATCTCTTTGGGATCTAAGATGAAATTACTTCACTTTCTCACGATCTATATAAATTTTAGTGTACGCACACATCCCCTCACACGTGTTGAAACTCTCGACCCCAAAACGACTAACCCAAAGTAACAAACAAGTATGCAAAAACACAAGTTTTTTTGTTTTTACTGTTCGGTTTTGCATGGGATATTTCATCCCGATGCTATCCAGGTCCTAGACGCCCCTGATACGGATGTCTACGATAGGGTGTTGGTGTCACATTAGAGAAGATACGGTGACGAAATTGATTATAGGCATCATCTAGAAGAGGGAAGTAGTTAAGAGTAACAACATGAATAAGAACAAGCTCCGATTGAGGCCGTTTAGAAAGCATTGAAAATCTCTTGGGGATCTAAGATGAAATTACTTCACTTTCTCACGATCTATATAAATTTTAATGTACGCACACATCCCCTCACACGTGTTGAAACTCTCGACACCCAACACGACTAACCCAAAGTAACAAACAAGTATGCAAAAAAAACAAGTTTTTTTTGTTTTTACTGTTCGGTTTTGCATGGGTTATTTCATCCCGATGCTATCCAGGTCCTAGACGCCCCAGATACGGATGTCTACGATAGGGTGTTGGTGTCACATTAGAGAAGATACGGTGACGAAATTGATTATAGGCATCATCTAGAAGAGGGAAGTAGTTAAGAGTAACAACATGAATACGAACAAGCTCCGATTGAGGCCGTTTAGAAAGCATTGAAAATCTCTTTGGGATCTAAGATGAAATTACTTCACTTTCTCACGATCTATATAAATTTTAATGTACGCACACATCCCCTCACACGTGTTGAAACTCTCGACCCCCAAAACGACTAACCCAAAGTAACAAACAAGTATGCAAAAAACACAAGTTTTTTTTTGTTTTTACTGTTCGGTTTTGCATGGGTTATTTCATCCCGATGCTATCCAGGTCCTAGATGCCCCAGATACAGATGTCTACGATAGGGTGTTGGTGTCACATTAGAGAAGATACTGTGACGAAATTGATTATAGGCATCATCTAGAAGAGGGAAGTAGTTAAGAGTAACAACATGAATAAGAACAAGCTCCGATTGAGGCCGTTTAGAAAGCATTGAAAATCTCTTTGGGATCTAAGATGAAATTACTTCACTTTCTCACGATCTATATAAATTTTAGTGTACGCACACATCCCCTCACACGTGTTGAAACTCTCGTCCCCAAAACGACTAACCCAAAGTAACAAACAAGTATGCAAAAAACACAAGTTTTTTTTGTTTTTACTGTTCGGTTTTGCATGGGCTATTTCATCCCGATGCTATCCACGTCCTAGACGCCCCAGATACGGATGTCTACGATAGGGTGTTGGTGTCACATTAGAGAAGATACGGTGACGAAATTGATTATAGGCATCATCTAGAAGAGGGAAGTAGTTAAGAGTAACAACATGAATAAGAACAAGCTCCGATTGAGGCCGTTTAGAAAGCATTGAAAATCTCATGGGGATCTAAGATGAAATTACTTCACTTTCTCACGATCTATATAAATTTTAATGTACGCACACATCCCCTCACACGTGTTGAAACTCTCGACCCCCAAAACGACTAACCCAAAGTAACAAACAAGTATGCAAAAAAAACATGTTTTTGTGTTTTTACTGTTCCGTTTTGCATGGGCTATTTCATCCCGATGCTATCCAGGTCCTAGACGCCCACGATACCGATGTGTTTGATAGGGTGTTGGTGTCACATTAGAGAAGATACGGTGACGAAATTGATTATAGGCATCATCTAGAAGAGGGAAGTAGTTAAGAGTAACAACATGAATAAGAACAAGCTCCGATTGAGGCCGTTTAGAAAGCATTGAAAATCTCTTGGGGATCTAAGATGAAATTACTTCACTTTCTCACGATCTATATAAATTTTAATGTACGCACACATCCCCTCACACGTGTTGAAACTCTCGACCCCCAAAACAACTAACCCAAAGTAACAAACAAGTATGCAAAAAACACAAGTTTTTTTTGTTTTTACTGTTCGGTTTTGCATGGGTTATTTCATCCCGATGCTATCCAGGTCCTAGACGCCCCAGAAACTTATGAACACGATAGGGTGTTGGTGTCACATTAGAGAAGATACGGTGACGAAATTGATTATAGGCATCATCTAGAAGAGGGAAGTAGTTAAGAGTAACAACATGAATACGAACAAGCTCCGATTGAGGCCGTTTAGAAAGCATTGAAAATCTCTTTGGGATCTAAGATGAAATTACTTCACTTTCTCACGATCTATATAAATTTTAATGTACGCACACATCCCCTCACACGTGTTGAAACTCTCGACCCCCAAAACGACTAACCCAAAGTAACAAACAAGTATGCAAAAAACACAAGTTTTTTTTTGTTTTTACTGTTCGGTTTTGCATGGGTTATTTCATCCCGATGCTATCCAGGTCCTAGATGCCCAGATACGGATGTCTACGATAGGGTGTTGGTGTCACATTAGAGAAGATACAATGACGAAATTGATTATAGGCATCATCTAGAAGAGGGAAGTAGTTAAGAGTAACAACATGAATAAGAACAAGCTCCGATTGAGGCCGTTTAGAAAGCATTGAAAATCTCTTTGGGATCTAAGATGAAATTACTTCACTTTCTCACGATCTATATAAATTTTAGTGTACGCACACATCCCTCACACGTGTTGAAACTCTCGACCCCAAAACGACTAACCCAAAGTAACAAACAAGTATGCAAAAAACACAAGTTTTTTTTGTTTTTACTGTTCGGTTTTGCATGGGCTATTTCATCCCAATGCTATCCACGTCCTAGACGCCCCAGATACGGATGTCTACGATAGGGTGTTGGTGTCACATTAGAGAAGATACGGTGACGAAATTGATTATAGGCATCATCTAGAAGAGGGAAGTAGTTAAGAGTAACAACATGAATAAGAACAAGCTCCGATTGAGGCCGTTTAGAAAGCATTGAAAATCTCTTGGGGATCTAAGATGAAATTACTTCACTTTCTCACGATCTATATAAATTTTAATGTACGCACACATCCCCTCACACGTGTTGAAACTCTCGACCCCCAAAACGACTAACCCAAAGTAACAAACAAGTATGCAAAAACACAAGTTTTTTTGTTTTTACCGTTCGGTTTTGCATGGGTTATTTCATCCCGATGCTATCCAGGTCGTAGACGCCCCTGTTACTGATGTCTACGATAGGGTGTTGGTGTCACATTAGAGAAGATACAGTGATGAAATTGATTATAGGCATCATCTAGAAGAGGGAAGTAGTTAAGAGTAACAACATGAATAAGAACAAGCTCCGATTGAGGCCGTTTAGAAAGCATTGAAAATCTCTTTGGGATCTAAGATGAAATTACTTCACTTTCTCACGATCTATATAAATTTTAGTGTACGCACACATCCCCTCACACGTGTTGAAACTCTCGACCCCAAAACGACTAACCCAAAGTAACAAACAAGTATGCAAAAAACACAAGTTTTTTTTGTTTTTACTGTTCGGTTTTGCATGGGCTATTTCATCCCGATGCTATCTAGGTCCTAGACGCCCCAGATACGGATGTCTACGATAGGGTGCTGGTGTCACATTAGAAAAGATACGGTGACGAAATTGATTATAGGCATCATCTAGAAGAGGGAAGTAGTTAAGAGTAACAACATGAATAAGAACAAGCTCCGATTGAGGCCGTTTAGAAAGCATTGAAAATCTCTTTGGGATCTAAGATGAAATTACTTCACTTTCTCACGATCTATATAAATTTTAATGTACGCACACATCCCCTCACACGTGTTGAAACTCTCGACCCCCAAAACGACTAACCCAAAGTAACAAACAAGTATGCAAAAAACACAAGTTTTTTTTTGTTTTTACTGTTCGGTTTTGCATGGGCTATTTCATCCCGATGCTATCCAGGTCCTAGACGCCCCAGATACGGATGTCTACGGTAGGGTGTTGGTGTCACATTAGAGAAGATACGGTGACGAAATTGATTATAGGCATCATCTAGAAGAGGGAAGTAGTTAAGAGTAACAACATGAATAAGAACAAGCTCCGATTGAGGCCGTTCAGAAAGCATTGAAAATCTCTTTGGGATCTAAGATGAAATTACTTCACTTTCTCACGATCTATATAAATTTTAGTGTACGCACACATCCCCTCACACGTGTTGAAACTCTCGACCCCAAAACGACTAACCCAAAGTAACAAACAAGTATGCAAAAAACACAAGTTTTTTTTGTTTTTACTGTTCGGTTTTGCATGGGATATTTCATCCCGATGCTATCCAGGTCCTAGACGCCACAGATACGGATGTCTACGATAGGGTGTTGGTGTCACATTAGAGAAGATACGGTGACGAAATTGATTATAGGCATCATCTAGAAGAGGGAAGTAGTTAAGAGTAACAACATGAATAAGAACAAGCTCCGATTGAGGCCGTTTAGAAAGCATTGAAAATCTCTTGGGGATCTAAGATGAAATTACTTCACTTTCTCACGATCTATATAAATTTTAATGTACGCACACATCCCCTCACACGTGTTGAAACTCTCGACCCCCAAAACAACTAACCCAAAGTAACAAACAAGTATGCAAAAAACACAAGTTTTTTTTTTTTTTAGGGTTCGGTTTTGCATGGGTTATTTCATCCCGATGCTATCCAGGTCCTAGACGCCCCAGATACGGATGTCTACGATAGGGTGTTGGTGTCACATTAGAGAAGATATGGTGACGAAATTGATTATAGGCATCATCTAGAAGAGGGAAGTAGTTAAGAGTAACAACATGAATAAGAACAAGCTCCGATTGAGGCCGTTTAGAAAGCATTGAAAATCTCTTGGGGATCTAAGATGAAATTACTTCACTTTCTCACGATCTATATAAATTTTAATGTACGCACACATCCCCTCACACGTGTTGAAACTCTCGACCCCCAAAACGACTAACCCAAAGTAACAAACAAGTATGCAAAAAACACAAGTTTTTTTGTTTTTACTGTTCGGTTTTGCATGGGCTATTTCATCCCGATGCTATCCAGGTCCTAGACGCCCCTAATACGGATGTCTACGATAGGGTGTTGGTGTCACATTAGAGAAGATACGGTGACGAAATTGATTATAGGCATCATCTAGAAGAGGGAAGTAGTTAAGAGTAACAACATGAATAAGAACAAGCTCCGATTGAGGCCGTTTAGAAAGCATTGAAAATCTCTTTGGGATCTAAGATGAAATTACTTCACTTTCTCACGATCTATATAAATTTTAGTGTATGCACACATCCCCTCACACGTGTTGAAACTCTCGACCCCCAAAACGACTAACCCAAAGTAACAAACAAGTATGCAAAAAACACAAGTTTTTTTTGTTTTTACTGTTCGGTTTTGCATGGGCTATTTCATCCCGATGCTATCCAGGTCCTAGACGCCCCAGATACGGATGTCTACGGTCGGGTGTTGGTGTCACATTAGAGAAGATACGGTGATGAAATTTATTATAGGCATCATCTAGAAGAGGGAAGTAGTTAAGAGTAACAACATGAATAAGAACAAGCTCCGATTGAGGCCGTTTAGAAAGCATTGAAAATCTCTTTGGGATCTAAGATGAAATTACTTCACTTTCTCACGATCTATATAAATTTTACTGTACGCACACATCCCCTCACACGTGTTGAAACTCTCGACCCCAAAACGACTAACCCAAAGTAACAAACAAGTATGCAAAAAACACAAGTTTTTTTTGTTTTTACTGTTCGGTTTTGCATGGGCTATTTCATCCCGATGCTATCCAGGTCCTAGACGCCCCTGATACGGATGTCTATGATAGGGTGTTGGTGTCACATTAGAGAAGATACGGTGACGAAATTGATTATAGGCATCATCTAGAAGAGGGAAGTAGTTAAGAGTAACAACATGAATAAGAACAAGCTCCGATTGAGGCCGTTTAGAAAGCATTGAAAATCTCTTGGGGATCTAAGATGAAATTACTTCACTTTCTCACGATCTATATAAATTTTAATGTACGCACACATCCCCTCACACGTGTTGAAACTCTCGACCCCCAAAACAACTAACCCAAAGTAACAAACAAGTATGCAAAAAACACAAGTTTTTTTTGTTTTTACTGTTCGGTTTTGCATGGGTTATTTCATCCCGATGCTATCCAGGTCCTAGACGCGCTGAGATACGGATGTCTACGATAGGGTGTTGGTGTCACATTAGAGAAGATACGGTGACGAAATTGATTATAGGCATCATCTAGAAGAGGGAAGTAGTTAAGAGTAACAACATGAATACGAACAAGCTCCGATTGAGGCCGTTTAGAAAGCATTGAAAATCTCTTTGGGATCTAAGATGAAATTACTTCACTTTCTCACGATCTATATAAATTTTAATGTACGCACACATCCCCTCACACGTGTTGAAACTCTCGACCCCCAAAACGACTAACCCAAAGTAACAAACAAGTATGCAAAAAACACAAGTTTTTTTTTGTTTTTACTGTTCGGTTTTGCATGGGTTATTTCATCCCGATGCTATCCAGGTCCTAGATGCCCCAGATACGGATGTCTACGATAGGGTGTTGGTGTCACATTAGAGAAGATACGGTGACGAAATTGATTATAGGCATCACCTAGAAGAGGGAAGTAGTTAAGAGTAACAACATGAATAAGAACAAGCTCCGATTGAGGCCGTTTAGAAAGCATTGAAAATCTCTTTGGGATCTAAGATGAAATTACTTCACTTTCTCACGATCTATATAAATTTTAATGTACGCACACATCCCCTCACACGTGTTGAAACTCTCGACCCCCAAAACGACTAACCCAAAGTAACAAACAAGTATGCAAAAAACACAAGTTTTTTTGTTTTTACTGTTCGGTTTTGCATGGGCTATTTCATCCCGATGCTATCCAGGTCCTAGACGCCCGATACGGATGTCTCACGATAGGGTGTTGGTGTCACATTAGAGAAGATACGGTGACGAAATTGATTATAGGCATCATCTAGAAGAGGGAAGTAGTTAAGAGTAACAACATGAATAAGAACAAGCTCCGATTGAGGCCGTTTAGAAAGCATTGAAAATCTCTTTGGGATCTAAGATGAAATTACTTCACTTTCTCACGATCTATATAAATTTTAGTGTATGCACACATCCCCTCACACGTGTTGAAACTCTCGACCCCCAAAACGACTAACCCAAAGTAACAAACAAGTATGCAAAAAACACAAGTTTTTTTGTTTTTACTGTTCGGTTTTGCATGGGCTATTTCATCCCGATGCTATCCAGGTCCTAGACGCCCCAGATACGGATGTCTACGGTCGGGTGTTGGTGTCACATTAGAGAAGATACGGTGATGAAATTTATTATAGGCATCATCTAGAAGAGGGAAGTAGTTAAGAGTAACAACATGAATAAGAACAAGCTCCGATTGAGGCCGTTTAGAAAGCATTGAAAATCTCTTTGGGATCTAAGATGAAATTACTTCACTTTCTCACGATCTATATAAATTTTACTGTACGCACACATCCCCTCACACGTGTTGAAACTCTCGACCCCAAAACGACTAACCCAAAATAACAAACAAGTATGCAAAAAACACAAGTTTTTTTTGTTTTTACTGTTCGGTTTTGCATGGGCTATTTCATCCCGATGCTATCCAGGTCCTAGACGCCCCTGATACGGATGTCTATGATAGGGTGTTGGTGTCACATTAGAGAAGATACGGTGACGAAATTGATTATAGGCATCATCTAGAAGAGGGAAGTAGTTAAGAGTAACAACATGAATAAGAACAAGCTCCGATTGAGGCCGTTTAGAAAGCATTGAAAATCTCTTGGGGATCTAAGATGAAATTACTTCACTTTCTCACGATCTATATAAATTTTAATGTACGCACACATCCCCTCACACGTGTTGAAACTCTCGACCCCCAAAACAACTAACCCAAAGTAACAAACTAGTATGCAAAAAACACAAGTTTTTTTTGTTTTTACTGTTCGGTTTTGCATGGGTTATTTCATCCCGATGCTATCCAGGTCCTAGACGCGCCAGATACGGATGTCTACGATAGGGTGTTGGTGTCACATTAGAGAAGATACGGTGACGAAATTGATTATAGGCATCATCTAGAAGAGGGAAGTAGTTAAGAGTAACAACATGAATACGAACAAGCTCCGATTGAGGCCATTTAGAAAGCATTGAAAATCTCTTTGGGATCTAAGATGAAATTACTTCACTTTCTCACGATCTATATAAATTTTAATGTACGCACACATCCCCTCACACGTGTTGAAACTCTCGACCCCCAAAACGACTAACCCAAAGTAACAAACAAGTATGCAAAAAACACAAGTTTTTTTTTGTTTTTACTGTTCGGTTTTGCATGGGTTATTTCATCCCGATGCTATCCAGGTCCTAGATGCCCCAGATACGGATGTCTACGATAGGGTGTTGGTGTCACATTAGAGAAGATACAGTGACGAAATAGATTATAGGCATCATCTAGAAGAGGGAAGTAGTTAAGAGTAACAACATGAATAAGAACAAGCTCCGATTGAGGCCGTTTAGAAAGCATTGAAAATCTCTTTGGGATCTAAGATGAAATTACTTCACTTTCTCACGATCTATATAAATTTTAGTGTACGCACACATCCCCTCACACGTGTTGAAACTCTCGACCCCCAAAACGACTAACCCAAAGTAACAAACAAGTATGCAAAAAACACAAGTTTTTTTTGTTTTTACTGTTCGGTTTTGCATGGGCTATTTCATCCCGATGCTATCCAGGTCCTAGACGCCCCTGATACGGATGTCTATGATAGGGTGTTGGTGTCACATTAGAGAAGATACGGTGACGAAATTGATTATAGGCATCATCTAGAAGAGGGAAGTAGTTAAGAGTAACAACATGAATAAGAACAAGCTCCGATTGAGGCCGTTTAGAAAGCATTGAAAATCTCTTGGGGATCTAAGATGAAATTACTTCACTTTCTCACGATCTATATAAATTTTAATGTACGCACACATCCCCTCACACGTGTTGAAACTCTCGACCCCCAAAACAACTAACCCAAAGTAACAAACAAGTATGCAAAAAACACAAGTTTTTTTTGTTTTTACTGTTCGGTTTTGCATGGGTTATTTCATCCCGATGCTATCCAGGTCCTAGACGCGCCAGATACGGATGTCTACGATAGGGTGTTGGTGTCACATTAGAGAAGATACGGTGACGAAATTGATTATAGGCATCATCTAGAAGAGGGAAGTAGTTAAGAGTAACAACATGAATACGAACAAGCTCCGATTGAGGCCGTTTAGAAAGCATTGAAAATCTCTTTGGGATCTAAGATGAAATTACTTCACTTTCTCACGATCTATATAAATTTTAATGTACGCACACATCCCCTCACACGTGTTGAAACTCTCGACCCCAAAAACGACTAACCCAAAGTAACAAACAAGTATGCAAAAAACACAAGTTTTTTTTGTTTTTACTGTTCGGTTTTGCATGGGTTATTTCATCCCGATGCTATCCAGGTCCTAGAAGCCCCAGATACGGATGTCTACGATAGGGTGTTGGTGTCACATTAGAGAATATACGATGACGAAATTGATTATAGGCATCATCTAGAAGAGGGAAGTAGTTAAGAGTAACAACATGAATAAGAACAAGCTCCGATTGAGGCCGTTTAGAAAGCATTGAAAATCTCTTTGGGATCTAAGATGAAATTACTTCACTTTCTCACGATCTATATAAATTTTAGTGTACGCACACATCCCCTCACACGTGTTGAAACTCTCGACCCCCAAAACGACTAACCCAAAGTAACAAACAAGTATGCAAAAAACACAAGTTTTTTTTGTTTTTTACTGTTCGGTTTTGCATGGGCTATTTCATCCCGATGCTATCCAGGTCCTAGACGCCCCTGATACGGATGTCTATGATAGGGTGTTGGAGTCACATTAGAGAAGATACGGTGACGAAATTAATTATAGGCATCATCTAGAAGAGGGAAGTAGTTAAGAGTAACAACATGAATAAGAACAAGCTCCGATTGAGGCCGTTTAGAAAGCATTGAAAATCTCTTGGGGATCTAAGATGAAATTACTTCACTTTCTCACGATCTATATAAATTTTAATGTACGCACACATCCCCTCACACGTGTTGAAACTCTCGACCCCCAAAACAACTAACCCAAAGTAACAAACAAGTATGCAAAAAACACAAGTTTTTTTTGTTTTTACTGTTCGGTTTTGCATGGGTTATTTCATCCCGATGCTATCCAGGTCCTAGACGCGACAGATACGGATGTCTACGATAGGGTGTTGGTGTCACATTAGAGAAGATACGGTGACGAAATTGATTATAGGCATCATCTAGAAGAGGGAAGTAGTTAAGAGTAACAACATGAATACGAACAAGCTCCGATTGAGGCCGTTTAGAAAGCATTGAAAATCTCTTTGGGATCTAAGATGAAATTACTTCACTTTCTCACGATCTATATAAATTTTAATGTACGCACACATCCCCTCACACGTGTTGAAACTCTCGACCCCCAAAACGACTAACCCAAAGTAACAAACAAGTATGCAAAAAACACAAGTTTTTTTTTGTTTTTACGGTTCGGTTTTGCATGGGTTATTTCATCCCGATGCTATCCAGGTCCTAGACGCCCCAGATACGGATGTCTACGATAGGGTGTTGGTGTCACATTAGAGAAGATACAAGTTGACGAAATTGATTATAGGCATCATCTAGAAGAGGGAAGTAGTTAAGAGTAACAACATGAATAAGAACAAGCTCCGATTGAGGCCGTTTAGAAAGCATTGAAAATCTCTTTGGGATCTAAGATGAAATTACTTCACTTTCTCACGATCTATATAAATTTTAGTGTACGCACACATCCCCTCACACGTGTTGAAACTCTCGACCCCCAAAACGACTAACCCAAAGTAACAAACAAGTATGCAAAAAACACAAGTTTTTTTTGTTTTTACTGTTCGGTTTTGCATGGGCTATTTCATCCCGATGCTATCCAGGTCCTAGACGCCCCTGATACGGATGTCTATGATAGGGTGTTGGTGTCACATTAGAGAAGATACGGTGACGAAATTGATTATAGGCATCATCTAGAAGAGGGAAGTAGTTAAGAGTAACAACATGAATAAGAACAAGCTCCGATTGAGGCCGTTTAGAAAGCATTGAAAATCTCTTGGGGATCTAAGATGAAATTACTTCACTTTCTCACGATCTATATAAATTTTAATGTACGCACACATCCCCTCACACGTGTTGAAACTCTCGACCCCCAAAACAACTAACCCAAAGTAACAAACAAGTATGCAAAAAACACAATTTTTTTTGTTTTTACTGTTCGGTTTTGCATGGGTTATTTCATCCCGATGCTATCCAGGTCCTAGACGCGCCAGATACGGATGTCTACGATAGGGTGTTGGTGTCACATTAGAGAAGATACGGTGACGAAATTGATTATAGGCATCATCTAGAAGAGGGAAGTAGTTAAGAGTAACAACATGAATACGAACAAGCTCCGATTGAGGCCGTTTAGAAAGCATTGAAAATCTCTTTGGGATCTAAGATGAAATTACTTCACTTTCTCACGATCTATATAAATTTTAATGTACGCACACATCCCCTCACACGTGTTGAAACTCTCGACCCCCAAAACGACTAACCCAAAGTAACAAACAAGTATGCAAAAAACACAAGTTTTTTTTTGTTTTTACTGTTCGGTTTTGCATGGGTTATTTCATCCCGATGCTATCCAGGTCCTAGATGCCCCAGATACGGATGTCTACGATAGGGTGTTGGTGTCACATTAGAGAAGATACAGTGACGAAATTGATTATAGGCATCATCTAGAAGAGGGAAGTAGTTAAGAGTAACAACATGAATAAGAACAAGCTCCGATTGAGGCCGTTTAGAAAGCATTGAAAATCTCTTTGGGATCTAAGATGAAATTACTTCACTTTCTCACGATCTATATAAATTTTAGTGTACGCACACATCCCCTCGCACGTGTTGAAACTCTCGACCCCCAAAACGACTAACCCAAAGTAACAAACAAGTATGCAAAAAACACAAGTTTTTTTTGTTTTTACTGTTCGGTTTTGCATGGGCTATTTCATCCCGATGCTATCCAGGTCCTAGACGCCCCTGATACGGATGTCTATGATAGGGTGTTGGTGTCACATTAGAGAAGATACGGTGACGAAATTGATTATAGGCATCATCTAGAAGAGGGAAGTAGTTAAGAGTAACAACATGAATAAGAACAAGCTCCGATTGAGGCCGTTTAGAAAGCATTGAAAATCTCTTGGGGATCTAAGATGAAATTACTTCACTTTCTCACGATCTATATAAATTTTAATGTACGCACACATCCCCTCACACGTGTTGAAACTCTCGACCCCCAAAACAACTAACCCAAAGTAACAAACAAGTATGCAAAAACCCCCAGGTTTTTTTGTTTTTCATGTTCGGTTTTGCATGGGTTATTTCATCCCGATGCTATCCAGGTCCTAGACGCGCCAGATACGGATGTCTACGATAGGGTGTTGGTGTCACATTAGAGAAGATACGGTGACGAAATTGATTATAGGCATCATCTAGAAGAGGGAAGTAGTTAAGAGTAACAACATGAATACGAACAAGCTCCGATTGAGGCCGTTTAGAAAGCATTGAAAATCTCTTTGGGATCTAAGATGAAATTACTTCACTTTCTCACGATCTATATAAATTTTAATGTACGCACACATCCCCTCACACGTGTTGAAACTCTCGACCCCCAAAACGACTAACCCAAAGTAACAAACAAGTATGCAAAAAACACAAGTTTTTTTTTGTTTTTACTGTTCGGTTTTGCATGGGTTATTTCATCCCGATGCTATCCAGGTCCTAGATGCCCCAGATACGGATGTCTACGATAGGGTGTTGGTGTCACATTAGAGAAGATACAGTGACGAAATTGATTATAGGCATCACCTAGAAGAGGGAAGTAGTTAAGAGTAACAACATGAATAAGAACAAGCTCCGATTGAGGCCGTTTAGAAAGCATTGAAAATCTCTTTGGGATCTAAGATGAAATTACTTCACTTTCTCACGATCTATATAAATTTTAATGTACGCACACATCCCCTCACACGTGTTGAAACTCTCGACCCCCAAAACGACTAACCCAAAGTAACAAACAAGTATGCAAAAAACACAAGTTTTTTTGTTTTTACTGTTCGGTTTTGCATGGGCTATTTCATCCCGATGCTATCCAGGTCCTAGACGCCCCTGATACGGATGTCTACGATAGGGTGTTGGTGTCACATTAGAGAAGATACGGTGACGAAATTGATTATAGGCATCATCTAGAAGAGGGAAGTAGTTAAGAGTAACAACATGAATAAGAACAAGCTCCGATTGAGGCCGTTTAGAAAGCATTGAAAATCTCTTTGGGATCTAAGATGAAATTACTTCACTTTCTCACGATCTATATAAATTTTAGTGTATGCACACATCCCCTCACACGTGTTGAAACTCTCGACCCCAAAACGACTAACCCAAAGTAACAAACAAGTATGCAAAAAACACAAGTTTTTTTTGTTTTTACTGTTCGGTTTTGCATGGGCTATTTCATCCCGATGCTATCCAGGTCCTAGACGCCCCAGATACGGATGTCTACGGTCGGGTGTTGGTGTCACATTAGAGAAGATACGGTGATGAAATTTATTATAGGCATCATCTAGAAGAGGGAAGTAGTTAAGAGTAACAACATGAATAAGAACAAGCTCCGATTGAGGCCGTTTAGAAAGCATTGAAAATCTCTTTGGGATCTAAGATGAAATTACTTCACTTTCTCACGATCTATATAAATTTTAGTGTACGCACACATCCCCTCACACGTGTTGAAACTCTCGACCCCAAAACGACTAACCCAAAATAACAAACAAGTATGCAAAAAACACAAGTTTTTTTTGTTTTTACTGTTCGGTTTTGCATGGGCTATTTCATCCCGATGCTATCCAGGTCCTAGACGCCCCTGATACGGATGTCTATGATAGGGTGTTGGTGTCACATTAGAGAAGATACGGTGACGAAATTGATTATAGGCATCATCTAGAAGAGGGAAGTAGTTAAGAGTAACAACATGAATAAGAACAAGCTCCGATTGAGGCCGTTTAGAAAGCATTGAAAATCTCTTGGGGATCTAAGATGAAATTACTTCACTTTCTCACGATCTATATAAAT
The DNA here is from genome assembly GCF_019359855.2 of Lolium perenne. Lineage (NCBI taxonomy): Eukaryota > Viridiplantae > Streptophyta > Magnoliopsida > Poales > Poaceae > Lolium > Lolium perenne. The sequence continues at coordinate 179,936 of NW_027249022.1, read as the reverse complement.
TTTAATGTACGCACACATCCCCTCACACGTGTTGAAACTCTCGACCCCCAAAACAACTAACCCAAAGTAACAAACAAGTATGCAAAAAACACAAGTATTTTTGTTTTTTCTTGTTCGGTTTTGCATGGGTTATTTCATCCCGATGCTATCCAGGTCCTAGACGCGCCAGATACGGATGTCTACGATAGGGTGTTGGTGTCACATTAGAGAAGATACGGTGACGAAATTGATTATAGGCATCATCTAGAAGAGGGAAGTAGTTAAGAGTAACAACATGAATACGAACAAGCTCCGATTGAGGCCGTTTAGAAAGCATTGAAAATCTCTTTGGGATCTAAGATGAAATTACTTCACTTTCTCACGATCTATATAAATTTTAATGTACGCACACATCCCCTCACACGTGTTGAAACTCTCGACCCCCAAAACGACTAACCCAAAGTAACAAACAAGTATGCAAAAAACACAAGTTTTTTTTTGTTTTTACTGTTCGGTTTTGCATGGGTTATTTCATCCCGATGCTATCCAGGTCCTAGATGCCCCAGATACGGATGTCTACGATAGGGTGTTGGTGTCACATTAGAGAAGATATGGTGATGAAATTGATTATAGGCATCATCTAGAAGAGGGAAGTAGTTAAGAGTAACAACATGAATAAGAACAAGCTCTGATTGAGGCCGTTTAGAAAGCATTGAAAATCTCTTTGGGATCTAAGATGAAATTACTTCACTTTCTCACGATCTATATAAATTTTAGTGTACGCACACATCCCCTCGCACGTGTTGAAACTCTCGACCCCCAAAACGACTAACCCAAAGTAACAAACAAGTATGCAAAAAACACAAGTTTTTTTTGTTTTTACTGTTCGGTTTTGCATGGGCTATTTCATCCCGATGCTATCCAGGTCCTAGACGCCCCAGATACGGATGTCTATGATAGGGTGTTGGTGTCACATTAGAGAAGATACGGTGACGAAATTGATTATAGGCATCATCTAGAAGAGGGAAGTAGTTAAGAGTAACAACATGAATAAGAACAAGCTCCGATTGAGGCCGTTTAGAAAGCATTGAAAATCTCTTGGGGATCTAAGATGAAATTACTTCACTTTCTCACGATCTATATAAATTTTAATGTACGCACACATCCCCTCACACGTGTTGAAACTCTCGACCCCCAAAACAACTAACCCAAAGTAACAAACAAGTATGCAAAAAACACAAGTTTTTTTTGTTTTTACTGTTCGGTTTTGCATGGGTTATTTCATCCCGATGCTATCCAGGTCCTAGACGCGCCAGATACGGATGTCTACGATAGGGTGTTGGTGTCACATTAGAGAAGATACGGTGACGAAATTGATTATAGGCATCATCTAGAAGAGGGAAGTAGTTAAGAGTAACAACATGAATACGAACAAGCTCCGATTGAGGCCGTTTAGAAAGCATTGAAAATCTCTTTGGGATCTAAGATGAAATTACTTCACTTTCTCACGATCTATATAAATTTTAATGTACGCACACATCCCCTCACACGTGTTGAAACTCTCGACCCCCAAAACGACTAACCCAAAGTAACAAACAAGTATGCAAAAAACACAAGTTTTTTTTTGTTTTTACTGTTCGGTTTTGCATGGGTTATTTCATCCCGATGCTATCCAGGTCCTAGATGCCCCAGATACGGATGTCTACGATAGGGTGTTGGTGTCACATTAGAGAAGATACAGTGACGAAATTGATTATAGGCATCATCTAGAAGAGGGAAGTAGTTAAGAGTAACAACATGAATAAGAACAAGCTCCGATTGAGGCCGTTTAGAAAGCATTGAAAATCTCTTTGGGATCTAAGATGAAATTACTTCACTTTCTCACGATCTATATAAATTTTAGTGTACGCACACATCCCCTCACACGTGTTGAAACTCTCGTCCCCAAAACGACTAACCCAAAGTAACAAACAAGTATGCAAAAAACACAAGTTTTTTTTGTTTTTACTGTTCGGTTTTGCATGGGCTATTTCATCCCGATGCTATCCACGTCCTAGTCGACCCTTTTTCGGATGTCTACGATAGGGTGTTGGTGTCACATTAGAGAAGATACGGTGACGAAATTGATTATAGGCATCATCTAGAAGAGGGAAGTAGTTAAGAGTAACAACATGAATAAGAACAAGCTCCGATTGAGGCCGTTTAGAAAGCATTGAAAATCTCATGGGGATCTAAGATGAAATTACTTCACTTTCTCACGATCTATATAAATTTTAATGTACGCACACATCCCCTCACACGTGTTGAAACTCTCGACCCCAAAACGACTAACCCAAAGTAACAAACAAGTATGCAAAAACACAAGTTTTTTTTTGTTTTCTTGTTCGGTTTTGCATGGGCTATTTCATCCCGATGCTATCCAGGTCCTAGACGCACCTGATACGGATGTCTATGATAGGGTGTTGGTGTCACATTAGAGAAGATACGGTGACGAAATTGATTATAGGCATCATCTAGAAGAGGGAAGTAGTTAAGAGTAACAACATGAATAAGAACAAGCTCCGATTGAGGCCGTTTAGAAAGCATTGAAAATCTCTTGGGGATCTAAGATGAAATTACTTCACTTTCTCACGATCTATATAAATTTTAATGTACGCACACATCCCCTCACACGTGTTGAAACTCTCGACCCCCAAAACAACTAACCCAAAGTAACAAACAAGAATGCAATAAACACACGGTTTTTTGTTTTTCTTGTTCGGTTTTGCATGGGTTATTTCATCCCGATGCTATCCAGGTCCTAGACGCCCCAGATACGGATGTCTACGATAGGGTGTTGGTGTCACATTAGAGAAGATACGGTGACGAAATTGATTATAGGCATCATCTAGAAGAGGGAAGTAGTTAAGAGTAACAACATGAATACGAACAAGCTCCGATTGAGGCCGTTTAGAAAGCATTGAAAATCTCTTTGGGATCTAAGATGAAATTACTTCACTTTCTCACGATCTATATAAATTTTAATGTACGCACACATCCCCTCACACGTGTTGAAACTCTCGACCCCCAAAACGACTAACCCAAAGTAACAAACAAGTATGCAAAAAACACAAGTTTTTTTTTGTTTTTCGTGTTCGGTTTTGCATGGGTTATTACATCCCGATCCTATCCAGGTCCTAGATGCCCCGTATACGGATGTCTACGATAGGGTGTTGGTGTCACATTAGAGAAGATACGGTGACGAAATTGATTATAGGCATCATCTAGAAGAGGGAAGTAGTTAAGAGTAACAACATGAATAAGAACAAGCTCCGATTGAGGCCGTTTAGAAAGCATTGAAAATCTCTTTGGGATCTAAGATGAAATTACTTCACTTTCTCACGATCTATATAAATTTTAGTGTACGCACACATCCCCTCACACGTGTTGAAACTCTCGTCCCCCAAAACGACTAACCCAAAGTAACAAACAAGTATGCAAAAAACACAAGTTTTTTTTGTTTTTACTGTTCGGTTTTGCATGGGCTATTTCATCCCGATGCTATCCACGTCCTAGACGCCCCAGATACGGATGTCTACGATAGGGTGTTGGTGTCACATTAGAGAAGATACGGTGACGAAATTGATTATAGGCATCATCTAGAAGAGGGAAGTAGTTAAGAGTAACAACATGAATAAGAACAAGCTCCGATTGAGGCCGTTTAGAAAGCATTGAAAATCTCTTGGGGATCTAAGATGAAATTACTTCACTTTCTCACGATCTATATAAATTTTAATGTACGCACACATCCCCTCACACGTGTTGAAACTCTCGACCCCCAAAACGACTAACCCAAAGTAACAAACAAGTATGCAAAAAACACAAGTTTTTTTTGTTTTTACTGTTCGGTTTTGCATGGGCTATTTCATCCCGATGCTATCCAGGTCCTAGACGCCCCTGATACGGATGTCTATGATAGGGTGTTGGTGTCACATTAGAGAAGATACGGTGACGAAATTGATTATAGGCATCATCTAGAAGAGGGAAGTAGTTAAGAGTAACAACATGAATAAGAACAAGCTCCGATTGAGGCCGTTTAGAAAGCATTGAAAATCTCTTGGGGATCTAAGATGAAATTACTTCACTTTCTCACGATCTATATAAATTTTAATGTACGCACACATCCCCTCACACATGTTGAAACTCTCGACCCCCAAAACAACTAACCCAAAGTAACAAACAAGTATGCAAAAAACACAAGTTTTTTTGTTTTTACTGTTCGGTTTTGCATGGGTTATTTCATCCCGATGCTATCCAGGTCCTAGACGCCCCAGATACGGATGTCTACGATAGGGTGTTGGTGTCACATTAGAGAAGATACGGTGACGAAATTGATTATAGGCATCATCTAGAAGAGGGAAGTAGTTAAGAGTAACAACATGAATACGAACAAGCTCCGATTGAGGCCGTTTAGAAAGCATTGAAAATCTCTTTGGGATCTAAGATGAAATTACTTCACTTTCTCACGATCTATATAAATTTTAATGTACGCACACATCCCCTCACACGTGTTGAAACTCTCGACCCCCAAAACGACTAACCCAAAGTAACAAACAAGTATGCAAAAAACACAAGTTTTTTTTGTTTTTACTGTTCGGTTTTGCATGGGTTATTTCATCCCGATGCTATCCAGGTCCTAGATGCCCCAGATACGGATGTCTACGATAGGGTGTTGGTGTCACATTAGAGAAGATACAGTGACGAAATTGATTATAGGCATCATCTAGAAGAGGGAAGTAGTTAAGAGTAACAACATGAATAAGAACAAGCTCCGATTGAGGCCGTTTAGAAAGCATTGAAAATCTCTTTGGGATCTAAGATGAAATTACTTCACTTTCTCACGATCTATATAAATTTTAGTGTATGCACACATCCCCTCACACGTGTTGAAACTCTCGTCCCCCAAAACGACTAACCCAAAGTAACAAACAAGTATGCAAAAAACACAAGTTTTTTTTTGTTTTTCTGTTCGGTTTTGCATGGGCTATTTCATCCCGATGCTATCCACGTCCTAGACGCCCCAGATACGGATGTCTATGATAGGGTGTTGGTGTCACATTAGAGAAGATACGGTGACGAAATTGATTATAGGCATCATCTAGAAGAGGGAAGTAGTTAAGAGTAACAACATGAATAAGAACAAGCTCCGATTGAGGCCGTTTAGAAAGCATTGAAAATCTCTTGGGGATCTAAGATGAAATTACTTCACTTTCTCACGATCTATATAAATTTTAATGTACGCACACATCCCCTCACACGTGTTGAAACTCTCGACCCCTAAAACGACTAACCCAAAGTAATAAACAAGTATGCAAAAAACACAAGTTTTTTTTTGTTTTTACTGTTCGGTTTTGCATGGGTTATTTCATCCCGATGCTATCCAGGTCCTAGACGCCCCAGATACGGATGTCTACGATAGGGTGTTGGTGTCAGATTAGAGAAGATACAGTGACGAAATTGATTATAGGCATCATCTAGAAGAGGGAAGTAGTTAAGAGTAACAACATGAATAAGAACAAGCTCCGACTGAGGCCGTTTAGAAAGCATTGAAAATCTCTTTGGGATCTAAGATGAAATTACTTCACTTTCTCACGATCTATATAAATTTTAGTGTACGCACACATCCCCTCACACGTGTTGAAACTCTCGACCCCCAAAACGACTAACCCAAAGTAACAAACAAGTATGCAAAAAACACAAGTTTTTTGTTTTTAATGTTCGGTTTTGCATAGGCTATTTCATCCCGATGCTATCCACGTCCTAGACGCCCCGAATACGGATGTCTACGATAGGGTGTTGGTGTCACATTAGAGAAGATACGGTGACGAAATTGATTATAGGCATCATCTAGAAGAGGGAAGTAGTTAAGAGTAACAACATGAATAAGAACAAGCTCCGATTGAGGCCGTTTAGAAAGCATTGAAAATCTCTTGGGGATCTAAGATGAAATTACTTCACTTTCTCACGATCTATATAAATTTTAATGTACGCACACATCCCCTCACACGTGTTGAAACTCTCGACCCCCAAAACGACTAACCCAATGTAACAAACAAGTATGCAAAAAACACAAGTTTTTTTTTGTTTTTACTGTTCGGTTTTGCATGGGTTATTTCATCCCGATGCTATCCAGGTCCTAGACGCCCCAGATACGGATGTCTACGATAGGGTGTTGGTGTCACATTAGAGAAGATACGGTGACGAAATTGATTATAGGCATCATCTAGAAGAGGGAAGTAGTTAAGAGTAACAACATGAATAAGAACAAGCTCCGATTGAGGCCGTTTAGAAAGCATTGAAAATCTCTTTGGGATCTAAGATGAAATTACTTCACTTTCTCATGATCTATATAAATTTTAGTGTACACACACATCCCCTCACACGTGTTGAAACTCTCGACCCCCAAAACGACTAACCCAAAGTAACAAACAAGTATGCAAAAAACACAAGTTTTTTTTGTTTTTACTGTTCGGTTTTGCATGGGCTATTTCATCCCGATGCTATCCACGTCCTAGACGCCCCAGATACGGATGTCTACGATAGGGTGTTGGTGTCACATTAGAGAAGATACGGTGACGAAATTGATTATAGGCATCATCTAGAAGAGGGAAGTAGTTAAGAGTAACAACATGAATAAGAACAAGCTCCGATTGAGGCCGTTTAGAAAGCATTGAAAATCTCTTGGGGATCTAAGATGAAATTACTTCACTTTCTCACGATCTATATAAATTTTAATGTACGCACACATCCCCTCACACGTGTTGAAACTCTCGACCCCCAAAACAACTAACCCAAAGTAACAAACAAGTATGCAAAAAACACAAGTTTTTTTTGTTTTTACTGTTCGGTTTTGCATGGGTTATTTCATCCCGATGCTATCCAGGTCCTAGACGCCCCAGATACGGATGTCTACGATAGGGTGTTGGTGTCACATTAGAGAAGATACGGTAACGAAATTGATTATAGGCATCATCTAGAAGAGGGAAGTAGTTAAGAGTAACAACATGAATACGAACAAGCTCCGATTGAGGCCGTTTAGAAAGCATTGAAAATCTCTTTGGGATCTAAGATGAAATTACTTCACTTTCTCACGATCTATATAAATTTTAATGTACGCACACATCCCCTCACACGTGTTGAAACTCTCGACCCCCAAAACGACTAACCCAAAGTAACAAACAAGTATGCAAAAAACACAAGTTTTTTTTTGTTTTTACTGTTCGGTTTTGCATGGGTTATTTCATCCCGATGCTATCCAGGTCCTAGATGCCCCAGATACGGATGTCTACGATAGGGTGTTGGTGTCACATTAGAGAAGATACGGTGACGAAATTGATTATAGGCACCATCTAGAAGAGGGAAGTAGTTAAGAGTAACAACATGAATAAGAACAAGCTCCGATTGAGGCCGTTTAGAAAGCATTGAAAATCTCTTTGGGATCTAAGATGAAATTACTTCACTTTCTCACGATCTATATAAATTTTAGTGTACGCACACATCCCCTCACACGTGTTGAAACTCTCGTCCCCCAAAACGACTAACCCAAAGTAACAAACAAGTATGCAAAAAACACAAGTTTTTTTTTTTTTTTTCTGTTCGGTTTTGCATGGGCTATTTCATCCCGATGCTATCCACGTCCTAGACGCCCCAGATACGGATGTCTACGATAGGGTGTTGGTGTCACATTAGAGAAGATACGGTGACGAAATTGATTATAGGCATCATCTAGAAGAGGGAAGTAGTTAAGAGTAACAACATGAATAAGAACAAGCTCCGATTGAGGCCGTTTAGAAAGCATTGAAAATCTCTTGGGGATCTAAGATGAAATTACTTCACTTTCTCACGATCTATATAAATTTTAATGTACGCACACATCCCCTCACACGTGTTGAAACTCTCGACCCCCAAAACGACTAACCCAAAGTAACAAACAAGTATGCAAAAACACAAGTTTTTTGTTTTTATTTGTTCGGTTTTGCAGGGGCTATTTCATCCCGATGCTATCCAGGTCCTAGACGCCCTGATACGGATGTCTATGATAGGGTGTTGGTGTCACATTAGAGAAGATACGGTGACGAAATTGATTATAGGCATCATCTAGAAGAGGGAAGTAGTTAAGAGTAACAACATGAATAAGAACAAGCTCCGATTGAGGCTGTTTAGAAAGCATTGAAAATCTCTTGGGGATCTAAGATGAAATTACTTCACTTTCTCACGATCTATATAAATTTTAATGTACGCACACATCCCCTCACACGTGTTGAAACTCTCGACCCCCAAAACAACTAACCCAAAGTAACAAACAAGTATGCAAAAACACAATTTTTTTGTTTTTACTGTTCGGTTTTGCATGGGTTATTTCATCCCGATGCTATCCAGGTCCTAGACGCCCAAGATACGGATGTCTACGATAGGGTGTTGGTGTCACATTAGAGAAGATACGGTGACGAAATTGATTATAGGCATCATCTAGAAGAGGGAAGTAGTTAAGAGTAACAACATGAATACGAACAAGCTCCGATTGAGGCCGTTTAGAAAGCATTGAAAATCTCTTTGGGATCTAAGATGAAATTACTTCACTTTCTCACGATCTATATAAATTTTAATGTACGCACACATCCCCTCACACGTGTTGAAACTCTCGACCCCCAAAACGACTAACCCAAAGTAACAAACAAGTATGCAAAAAACACAAGTTTTTTTGTTTTTACTGTTCGGTTTTGCATGGGCTATTTCATCCCGATGCTATCCAGGTCCTAGATGCCCCAGATACGGATGTCTACGATAGGGTGTTGGTGTCACATTAGAGAAGATACGGTGACGAAATTGATTATAGGCATCATCTAGAAGAGGGAAGTAGTTAAGAGTAACAACATGAATAAGAACAAGCTCCGATTGAGGCCGTTTAGAAAGCATTGAAAATCTCTTTGGGATCTAAGATGAAATTACTTCACTTTCTCACGATCTATATAAATTTTAGTGTACGCACACATCCCCTCACACGTGTTGAAACTCTCGTCCCCAAAACGACTAACCCAAAGTAACAAACAAGTATGCAAAAAACACAAGTTTTTTTTTGTTTTTCTGTTCGGTTTTGCATGGGTTATTTCATCCCGATGCTATCCAGGTCCTAGACGCCCCAGAATCTGACGGATGTCCACGATAGGGTGTTGGTGTCACATTAGAGAAGATACGGTGACGAAATTGATTATAGGCATCATCTAGAAGAGGGAAGTAGTTAAGAGTAACAACATGAATAAGAACAAGCTCCGATTGAGGCCGTTTAGAAAGCATTGAAAATCTCTTGGGGATCTAAGATGAAATTACTTCACTTTCTCACGATCTATATAAATTTTAATGTACGCACACATCCCCTCACACGTGTTGAAACTCTCGACCCCCAAAACGACTAACCCAAAGTAACAAACAAGTATGCAAAAAACACAAGTTTTTTATTGTTTTTACTGTTCGGTTTTGCATGGGCTATTTCATCCCGATGCTATCCAGGTCCTAGATGCCCCAGATACGGATGTCTACGATAGGGTGTTGGTGTCACATTAGAGAAGATACGGTGACGAAATTGATTATAGGCATCATCTAGAAGAGGGAAGTAGTTAAGAGTAACAACATGAATAAGAACAAGCTCCGATTGAGGCCGTTTAGAAAGCATTGAAAATCTCTTTGGGATCTAAGATGAAATTACTTCACTTTCTCACGATCTATATAAATTTTAGTGTACGCACACATCCCCTCACACGTGTTGAAACTCTCGTCCCCAAAACGACTAACCCAAAGTAACAAACAAGTATGCAAAAAACACAAGTTTTTTTTGTTTTTCTGTTCGGTTTTGCATGGGTTATTTCATCCCGATGCTATCCAGGTCCTAGACGCCCCAGATACGGATGTCTACGATAGGGTGTTGGTGTCACATTAGAGAAGATACGGTGACGAAATTGATTATAGGCATCATCTAGAAGAGGGAAGTAGTTAAGAGTAACAACATGAATAAGAACAAGCTCCGATTGAGGCCGTTTAGAAAGCATTGAAAATCTCTTGGGGATCTAAGATGAAATTACTTCACTTTCTCACGATCTATATAAATTTTAATGTACGCACACATCCCCTCACACGTGTTGAAACTCTCGACCCCCAAAACGACTAACCCAAAGTAACAAACAAGTATGCAAAAAACACAAGTTTTTTTTTGTGTTTCCTGTTCGGGTTTGCCGGGGTTATTGCATCCCGCTGCGATCCAGGTCCTAGATGCCCCAGATACGGATGTCTACGATAGGGTGTTGGTGTCACATTAGAGAAGATACGGTGACGAAATTGATTATAGGCACCATCTAGAAGAGGGAAGTAGTTAAGAGTAACAACATGAATAAGAACAAGCTCCGATTGAGGCCGTTTAGAAAGCATTGAAAATCTCTTTGGGATCTAAGATGAAATTACTTCACTTTCTCACGATCTATATAAATTTTAGTGTACGCACACATCCCCTCACACGTGTTGAAACTCTCGTCCCCCAAAACGACTAACCCAAAGTAACAAACAAGTATGCAAAAAACACAAGTTTTTTGGTTTTTACTGTTCGGTTTTGCATGGGCTATTTCATCCCGATGCTATCCACGTCCTAGACGCCCCAGATACGGATGTCTACGATAGGGTGTTGGTGTCACATTAGAGAAGATACGGTGACGAAATTGATTATAGGCATCATCTAGAAGAGGGAAGTAGTTAAGAGTAACAACATGAATAAGAACAAGCTCCGATTGAGGCCGTTTAGAAAGCATTGAAAATCTCTTTGGGATCTAAGATGAAATTACTTCACTTTCTCATGATCTATATAAATTTTAGTGTACACACACATCCCCTCACACGTGTTGAAACTCTCGACCCCCAAAACGACTAACCCAAAGTAACAAACAAGTATGCAAAAAACACAAGTTTTTTTGTTTTTACTGTTCGGTTTTGCATGGGCTATTTCATCCCGATGCTATCCACGTCCTAGACGACCAAGATACGGATGTCTACGATAGGGTGTTGGTGTCACATTAGAGAAGATACGGTGACGAAATTGATTATAGGCATCATCTAGAAGAGGGAAGTAGTTAAGAGTAACAACATGAATAAGAACAAGCTCCGATTGAGGCCGTTTAGAAAGCATTGAAAATCTCTTGGGGATCTAAGATGAAATTACTTCACTTTCTCACGATCTATATAAATTTTAATGTACGCACACATCCCCTCACACGTGTTGAAACTCTCGACCCCCAAAACAACTAACCCAAAGTAACAAACAAGTATGCAAAAAACACAAGTTTTTTTTGTTTTTACTGTTCGGTTTTGCATGGGTTATTTCATCCCGATGCTATCCAGGTCCTAGACGCCCCAGATACGGATGTCTACGATAGGGTGTTGGTGTCACATTAGAGAAGATACGGTGACGAAATTGATTATAGGCATCATCTAGAAGAGGGAAGTAGTTAAGAGTAACAACATGAATACGAACAAGCTCCGATTGAGGCCGTTTAGAAAGCATTGAAAATCTCTTTGGGATCTAAGATGAAATTACTTCACTTTCTCACGATCTATATAAATTTTAATGTACGCACACATCCCCTCACACGTGTTGAAACTCTCGACCCCCAAAACGACTAACCCAAAGTAACAAACAAGTATGCAAAAAACACAAGTTTTTTTGTTTTTACTGTTCGGTTTTGCATGGGTTATTTCATCCCGATGCTATCCAGGTCCTAGATGCCCCAGATACGGATGTCTACGATAGGGTGTTGGTGTCACATTAGAGAAGATACAGTGACGAAATTGATTATAGGCACCATCTAGAAGAGGGAAGTAGTTAAGAGTAACAACATGAATAAGAACAAGCTCCGATTGAGGCCGTTTAGAAAGCATTGAAAATCTCTTTGGGATCTAAGATGAAATTACTTCACTTTCTCACGATCTATATAAATTTTAGTGTACGCACACATCCCCTCACACGTGTTGAAACTCTCGTCCCCCAAAACGACTAACCCAAAGTAACAAACAAGTATGCAAAATACACAAGTTTGGTTTGTTTTTCTTGTTCGGTTTTGCATGGGCTATTTCATCCCGATGCTATCCACGTCCTAGACGCCCCCGGATACGGATGTCTACGATAGGGTGTTGGTGTCACATTAGAGAAGATACGGTGACGAAATTGATTATAGGCATCATCTAGAAGAGGGAAGTAGTTAAGAGTAACAACATGAATAAGAACAAGCTCCGATTGAGGCCGTTTAGAAAGCATTGAAAATCTCTTGGGGATCTAAGATGAAATTACTTCACTTTCTCACGATCTATATAAATTTTAATGTACGCACACATCCCCTCACACGTGTTGAAACTCTCGAACCCCAAAACGACTAACCCAAAGTAACAAACAAGTATGCAAAAAACACAAGTTTTTTTGTTTTTACTGTTCGGTTTTGCATGGGCTATTTCATCCCGATGCTATCCAGGTCCTAGACGCCCCTGATACGGATGTCTATGATAGGGTGTTGGTGTCACATTAGAGAAGATACGGTGACGAAATTGATTATAGGCATCATCTAGAAGAGGGAAGTAGTTAAGAGTAACAACATGAATAAGAACAAGCTCCGATTGAGGCTGTTTAGAAAGCATTGAAAATCTCTTGGGGATCTAAGATGAAATTACTTCACTTTCTCACGATCTATATAAATTTTAATGTACGCACACATCCCCTCACACGTGTTGAAACTCTCGACCCCCAAAACAACTAACCCAAAGTAACAAACAAGTATGCAAAAAACACAATTTTTTTTGTTTTTACTGTTCGGTTTTGCATGGGTTATTTCATCCCGATGCTATCCAGGTCCTAGACGCCCCAGATACGGATGTCTACGATAGGGTGTTGGTGTCACATTAGAGAAGATACGGTGACGAAATTGATTATAGGCATCATCTAGAAGAGGGAAGTAGTTAAGAGTAACAACATGAATACGAACAAGCTCCGATTGAGGCCGTTTAGAAAGCATTGAAAATCTCTTTGGGATCTAAGATGAAATTACTTCACTTTCTCACGATCTATATAAATTTTAATGTACGCACACATCCCCTCACACGTGTTGAAACTCTCGACCCCCAAAACGACTAACCCAAAGTAACAAACAAGTATGCAAAAAACACAAGTTTTTTTTTGTTTTTACTGTTCGGTTTTGCATGGGCTATTTCATCCCGATGCTATCCAGGTCCTAGATGCCCCAGATACGGATGTCTACGATAGGGTGTTGGTGTCACATTAGAGAAGATACGGTGACGAAATTGATTATAGGCATCATCTAGAAGAGGGAAGTAGTTAAGAGTAACAACATGAATAAGAACAAGCTCCGATTGAGGCCGTTTAGAAAGCATTGAAAATCTCTTTGGGATCTAAGATGAAATTACTTCACTTTCTCACGATCTATATAAATTTTAGTGTACGCACACATCCCCTCACACGTGTTGAAACTCTCGTCCCCCAAAACGACTAACCCAAAGTAACAAACAAGTATGCAAAAAACACAAGTTTTTTTTTGTTTTTCTGTTCGGTTTTGCATGGGTTATTTCATCCCGATGCTATCCAGGTCCTAGACGCCCCAGATACGGATGTCTACGATAGGGTGTTGGTGTCACATTAGAGAAGATACGGTGACGAAATTGATTATAGGCATCATCTAGAAGAGGGAAGTAGTTAAGAGTAACAACATGAATAAGAACAAGCTCCGATTGAGGCCGTTTAGAAAGCATTGAAAATCTCTTGGGGATCTAAGATGAAATTACTTCACTTTCTCACGATCTATATAAATTTTAATGTACGCACACATCCCCTCACGCGTGTTGAAACTCTCGACCCCCAAAACGACTAACCCAAAGTAACAAACAAGTATGCAAAAAACACAAGTTTTTTTTTGTTTTTACTGTTCGGTTTTGCATGGGTTATTTCATCCCGATGCTATCCAGGTCCTAGATGCCCCAGATACGGATGTCTACGATAGGGTGTTGGTGTCACATTAGAGAAGATACAGTGACGAAATTGATTATAGGCACCATCTAGAAGAGGGAAGTAGTTAAGAGTAACAACATGAATAAGAACAAGCTCCGATTGAGGCCGTTTAGAAAGCATTGAAAATCTCTTTGGGATCTAAGATGAAATTACTTCACTTTCTCACGATCTATATAAATTTTAGTGTACGCACACATCCCCTCACACGTGTTGAAACTCTCGTCCCCAAAACGACTAACCCAAAGTAACAAACAAGTATGCAAAAAACACAAGTTTTTTGTTTTTTACTTGTTCGGTTTTGCATGGGCTATTTCATCCCGATGCTATCCACGTCCTAGACGCCCCAGATACGGATGTCTACGATAGGGTGTTGGTGTCACATTAGAGAAGATACGGTGACGAAATTGATTATAGGCATCATCTAGAAGAGGGAAGTAGTTAAGAGTAACAACATGAATAAGAACAAGCTCCGATTGAGGCCGTTTAGAAAGCATTGAAAATCTCTTGGGGATCTAAGATGAAATTACTTCACTTTCTCACGATCTATATAAATTTTAATGTACGCACACATCCCCTCACACGTGTTGAAACTCTCGACCCCCAAAACGACTAACCCAAAGTAACAAACAAGTATGCAAAAAACACAAGTTTTTTTGTTTTTAGTGTTCGGTGTTTCATGGGCTATTTCATCCCGATGCTATCCAGGTCCTAGACCCCCCAGATACGGATGTCTATGATAGGGTGTTGGTGTCACATTAGAGAAGATACGGTGACGAAATTGATTATAGGCATCATCTAGAAGAGGGAAGTAGTTAAGAGTAACAACATGAATAAGAACAAGCTCCGATTGAGGCTGTTTAGAAAGCATTGAAAATCTCTTGGGGATCTAAGATGAAATTACTTCACTTTCTCACGATCTATATAAATTTTAATGTACGCACACATCCCCTCACACGTGTTGAAACTCTCGACCCCCAAAACAACTAACCCAAAGTAACAAACAAGTATGCAAAAAACACAATTTTTTTTGTTTTTACTGTTCGGTTTTGCATGGGTTATTTCATCCCGATGCTATCCAGGTCCTAGACGCCCCAGATACGGATGTCTACGATAGGGTGTTGGTGTCACATTAGAGAAGATACGGTGACGAAATTGATTATAGGCATCATCTAGAAGAGGGAAGTAGTTAAGAGTAACAACATGAATACGAACAAGCTCCGATTGAGGCCGTTTAGAAAGCATTGAAAATCTCTTTGGGATCTAAGATGAAATTACTTCACTTTCTCACGATCTATATAAATTTTAATGTACGCACACATCCCCTCACACGTGTTGAAACTCTCGACCCCCAAAACGACTAACCCAAAGTAACAAACAAGTATGCAAAAAACACAAGTTTTTTTTTGTTTTTACTGTTCGGTTTTGCATGGGTTATTTCATCCCGATGCTATCCAGGTCCTAGATGCCCCAGATACGGATGTCTACGATAGGGTGTTGGTGTCACATTAGAGAAGATACGTTGACGAAATTGATTATAGGCATCATCTAGAAGAGGGAAGTAGTTAAGAGTAACAACATGAATACGAACAAGCTCCGATTGAGGCCGTTTAGAAAGCATTGAAAATCTCTTTGGGATCTAAGATGAAATTACTTCACTTTCTCACGATCTATATAAATTTTAGTGTACGCACACATCCCCTCACACGTGTTGAAACTCTCGTCCCCCAAAACGACTAACCCAAAGTAACAAACAAGTATGCAAAAAACACAAGTTTTTTTTTGTTTTTCTGTTCGGTTTTGCATGGGCTATTTCATCCCGATGCTATCCACGTCCTAGACGCCCCAGATACGGATGTCTACGATAGGGTGTTGGTGTCACATTAGAGAAGATACGGTGACGAAATTGATTATAGGCATCATCTAGAGGGAAGTAGTTAAGAGTAACAACATGAATAAGAACAAGCTCCGATTGAGGCCGTTTAGAAAGCATTGAAAATCTCTTGGGGATCTAAGATGAAATTACTTCACTTTCTCACGATCTATATAAATTTTAATGTACGCACACATCCCCTCACACGTGTTGAAACTCTCGACCCCTAAAACGACTAACCCAAAGTAATAAACAAGTATGCAAAAAACACAAGTTTTTTTTTGTTTTTACTGTTCGGTTTTGCATGGGTTATTTCATCCCGATGCTATCCAGGTCCTAGACGCCCCAGATACGGATGTCTACGATAGGGTGTTGGTGTCACATTAGAGAAGATACAGTGACGAAATTGATTATAGGCATCATCTAGAAGAGGGAAGTAGTTAAGAGTAACAACATGAATAAGAACAAGCTCCGATCGAGGCCGTTTAGAAAGCATTGAAAATCTCTTTGGGATCTAAGATGAAATTACTTCACTTTCTCACGATCTATATAAATTTTAGTGTACGCACACATCCCCTCACACGTGTTGAAACTCTCGACCCCCAAAACGACTAACCCAAAGTAACAAACAAGTATGCAAAAAACACAAGTTTTTTTTGTTTTTACTGTTCGGTTTTGCATGGGCTATTTCATCCCGATGCTATCCACGTCCTAGACGCCCCAGATACGGATGTCTACGATAGGGTGTTGGTGTCACATTAGAGAAGATACGGTGACGAAATTGATTATAGGCATCATCTAGAAGAGGGAAGTAGTTAAGAGTAACAACATGAATAAGAACAAGCTCCGATTGAGGCCGTTTAGAAAGCATTGAAAATCTCTTGGGGATCTAAGATGAAATTACTTCACTTTCTCACGATCTATATAAATTTTAATGTACGCACACATCCCCTCACACGTGTTGAAACTCTCGACCCCCAAAACGACTAACCCAATGTAACAAACAAGTATGCAAAAAACACAAGTTTTTTTTTGTTTTTACTGTTCGGTTTTGCATGGGTTATTTCATCCCGATGCTATCCAGGTCCTAGACGCCCCAGATACGGATGTCTACGATAGGGTGTTGGTGTCACATTAGAGAAGATACGGTGACGAAATTGATTATAGGCATCATCTAGAAGAGGGAAGTAGTTAAGAGTAACAACATGAATAAGAACAAGCTCCGATTGAGGCCGTTTAGAAAGCATTGAAAATCTCTTTGGGATCTAAGATGAAATTACTTCACTTTCTCATGATCTATATAAATTTTAGTGTACACACACATCCCCTCACACGTGTTGAAACTCTCGACCCCCAAAACGACTAACCCAATGTAACAAACAAGTATGCAAAAAACACAAGTTTTTTTTTGTTTTTACTGTTCGGTTTTGCATGGGTTATTTCATCCCGATGCTATCCAGGTCCTAGACGCGCCAGATACGGATGTCTACGATAGGGTGTTGGTGTCACATTAGAGAAGATACGGTGACGAAATTGATTATAGGCATCATCTAGAAGAGGGAAGTAGTTAAGAGTAACAACATGAATACGAACAAGCTCCGATTGAGGCCGTTTAGAAAGCATTGAAAATCTCTTTGGGATCTAAGATGAAATTACTTCACTTTCTCACGATCTATATAAATTTTAATGTACGCACACATCCCCTCACACGTGTTGAAACTCTCGACCCCTAAAACGACTAACCCAAAGTAACAAACAAGTATGCAAAAAACACAAGTTTTTTTTTGTTTTTACGGTTGGGTTTTGCATGGGTTATTTCATCCCGATGCTATCCAGGTCCTAGATGCCCCAGATACGGATGTCTACGATAGGGTGTTGGTGTCACATTAGAGAAGATACGGTGACGAAATTGATTATAGGCATCATCTAGAAGAGGGAAGTAGTTAAGAGTAACAACATGAATAAGAACAAGCTCCGATTGAGGCCGTTTAGAAAGCATTGAAAATCTCTTTGGGATCTAAGATGAAATTACTTCACTTTCTCACGATCTATATAAATTTTAGTGTACGCACACATCCCCTCACACGTGTTGAAACTCTCGTCCCCCAAAACGACTAACCCAAAGTAACAAACAAGTATGCAAAAAACACAAGTTTTTTTTTGTTTTTCTGTTCGGTTTTGCATGGGCTATTTCATCCCGATGCTATCCACGTCCTAGACGCCCAGAGATACGGATGTCTACGATAGGGTGTTGGTGTCACATTAGAGAAGATACGGTGACGAAATTGATTATAGGCATCATCTAGAAGAGGGAAGTAGTTAAGAGTAACAACATGAATAAGAACAAGCTCCGATTGAGGCCGTTTAGAAAGCATTGAAAATCTCTTGGGGATCTAAGATGAAATTACTTCACTTTCTCACGATCTATATAAATTTTAATGTACGCACACATCCCCTCACACGTGTTGAAACTCTCGACCCCTAAAACGACTAACCCAAAGTAATAAACAAGTATGCAAAAAACACAAGTTTTTTTTTGTTTTTGCTGTTCGGTTTTGCATGGGTTATTTCATCCCGATGCTATCCAGGTCCTAGACGCCCCAGATACGGATGTCTACGATAGGGTGTTGGTGTCACATTAGAGAAGATACGGTGACGAAATTGATTATAGGCATCATCTAGAAGAGGGAAGTAGTTAAGAGTAACAACATGAATAAGAACAAGCTCCGACTGAGGCCGTTTAGAAAGCATTGAAAATCTCTTTGGGATCTAAGATGAAATTACTTCACTTTCTCACGATCTATATAAATTTTAGTGTACGCACACATCCCCTCACACGTGTTGAAACTCTCGACCCCCAAAACGACTAACCCAAAGTAACAAACAAGTATGCAAAAAACACAAGTTTTTTTGTTTTTACTGTTCGGTTTTGCATGGGCTATTTCATCCCGATGCTATCCACGTCCTAGACGCCCAGATACGGATGTCTACGATAGGGTGTTGGTGTCACATTAGAGAAGATACGGTGACGAAATTGATTATAGGCATCATCTAGAAGAGGAAGTAGTTAAGAGTAACAACATGAATAAGAACAAGCTCCGATTGAGGCCGTTTAGAAAGCATTGAAAATCTCTTGGGGATCTAAGATGAAATTACTTCACTTTCTCACGATCTATATAAATTTTAATGTACGCACACATCCCCTCACACGTGTTGAAACTCTCGACCCCAAAACGACTAACCCAATGTAACAAACAAGTATGCAAAAAACACAAGTTTTTTTTGTTTTTCTTGCTTCGGTTTTGCATGGGTTATTTCATCCCGATGCTATCCAGGTCCTAGACGCCCCTGATACGGATGTCTACGATAGGGTGTTGGTGTCACATTAGAGAAGATACGATGACGAAATTGATTATAGGCATCATCTAGAAGAGGGAAGTAGTTAAGAGTAACAACATGAATAAGAACAAGCTCCGATTGAGGCCGTTTAGAAAGCATTGAAAATCTCTTTGGGATCTAAGATGAAATTACTTCACTTTCTCATGATCTATATAAATTTTAGTGTACACACACATCCCCTCACACGTGTTGAAACTCTCGACCCCCAAAACGACTAACCCAAAGTAACAAACAAGTATGCAAAAAACACAAGTTTTTTTTGTTTTACTTGTTCGGTTTTGCATGGGCTATTTCATCCCGATGCTATCCATGTCCTAGACGCCCCGAGATACGGATGTCTACGATAGGGTGTTGGTGTCACATTAGAGAAGATACGGTGACGAAATTGATTATAGGCATCATCTAGAAGAGGGAAGTAGTTAAGAGTAACAACATGAATAAGAACAAGCTCCGATTGAGGCCGTTTAGAAAGCATTGAAAATCTCTTGGGGATCTAAGATGAAATTACTTCACTTTCTCACGATCTATATAAATTTTAATGTACGCACACATCCCCTCACACGTGTTGAAACTCTCGACCCCCAAAACGACTAACCCAAAGTAACAAACAAGTATGCAAAAAACACAAGTTTTTTTTTGTTTTTACTGTTCGGTTTTGCATGGGTTATTTCATCCCGATGCTATCCAGGTCCTAGATGCCCCAGATACGGATGTCTACGATAGGGTGTTGGTGTCACATTAGAGAAGATACAAAGGAGAAATTGATTATAGGCACCATCTAGAAGAGGGAAGTAGTTAAGAGTAACAACATGAATAAGAACAAGCTCCGATTGAGGCCGTTTAGAAAGCATTGAAAATCTCTTTGGGATCTAAGATGAAATTACTTCACTTTCTCACGATCTATATAAATTTTAGTGTACGCACACATCCCCTCACACGTGTTGAAACTCTCGTCCCCCAAAACGACTAACCCAAAGTAACAAACAAGTATGCAAAAAACACAAGTTTTTTTTTGTTTTTCTGTTCGGTTTTGCATGGGCTATTTCATCCCGATGCTATCCACGTCCTAGACGCCCCAGATACGGATGTCTACGATAGGGTGTTGGTGTCACATTAGAGAAGATACGGTGACGAAATTGATTATAGGCATCATCTAGAAGAGGGAAGTAGTTAAGAGTAACAACATGAATAAGAACAAGCTCCGATTGAGGCCGTTTAGAAAGCATTGAAAATCTCTTGGGGATCTAAGATGAAATTACTTCACTTTCTCACGATCTATATAAATTTTAATGTACGCACACATCCCCTCACACGTGTTGAAACTCTCGACCCCTAAAACGACTAACCCAAAGTAATAAACAAGTATGCAAAAAACACAAGTTTTTTTTTGTTTTTACTGTTCGGTTTTGCATGGGTTATTTCATCCCGATGCTATCCAGGTCCTAGACGCCCCAGATACGGATGTCTACGATAGGGTGTTGGTGTCACATTAGAGAAGATACGGTGACGAAATTGATTATAGGCATCATCTAGAAGAGGGAAGTAGTTAAGAGTAACAACATGAATAAGAACAAGCTCCGATTGAGGCCGTTTAGAAAGCATTGAAAATCTCTTTGGGATCTAAGATGAAATTACTTCACTTTCTCACGATCTATATAAATTTTAGTGTACGCACACATCCCCTCACACGTGTTGAAACTCTCGACCCCCAAAACGACTAACCCAAAGTAACAAACAAGTATGCAAAAAACACAAGTGTTTTTGTTTTTCTTGTTCGGTTTTGCATGGGCTATTTCATCCCGATGCTATCCACGTCCTAGACGCCCCAGATACGGATGTCTACGATAGGGTGTTGGTGTCACATTAGAGAAGATACGGTGACGAAATTGATTATAGGCATCATCTAGAAGAGGGAAGTAGTTAAGAGTAACAACATGAATAAGAACAAGCTCCGATTGAGGCCGTTTAGAAAGCATTGAAAATCTCTTGGGGATCTAAGATGAAATTACTTCACTTTCTCACGATCTATATAAATTTTAATGTACGCACACATCCCCTCACACGTGTTGAAACTCTCGACCCCCAAAACGACTAACCCAATGTAACAAACAAGTATGCAAAAAACACAAGTTTTTTTTTGTTTTTACTGTTCGGTTTTGCATGGGTTATTTCATCCCGATGCTATCCAGGTCCTAGACGCCCAGATACGGATGTCTACGATAGGGTGTTGGTGTCACATTAGAGAAGATACGGTGACGAAATTGATTATAGGCATCATCTAGAAGAGGGAAGTAGTTAAGAGTAACAACATGAATAAGAACAAGCTCCGATTGAGGCCGTTTAGAAAGCATTGAAAATCTCTTTGGGATCTAAGATGAAATTACTTCACTTTCTCATGATCTATATAAATTTTAGTGTACACACACATCCCCTCACACGTGTTGAAACTCTCGACCCCCAAAACGACTAACCCAAAGTAACAAACAAGTATGCAAAAAACACAAGTTTTTTTTGTTTTTTATGTTCGGTTTTGCATGGGCTATTTCATCCCGATGCTATCCATGTCCTAGACGCCCCTGATACGGATGTCTACGATAGGGTGTTGGTGTCACATTAGAGAAGATACGGTGACGAAATTGATTATAGGCATCATCTAGAAGAGGGAAGTAGTTAAGAGTAACAACATGAATAAGAACAAGCTCCGATTGAGGCCGTTTAGAAAGCATTGAAAATCTCTTGGGGATCTAAGATGAAATTACTTCACTTTCTCACGATCTATATAAATTTTAATGTACGCACACATCCCCTCACACGTGTTGAAACTCTCGACCCCCAAAACGACTAACCCAAAGTAACAAACAAGTATGCAAAAAACACAAGTTTTTTTTTTTGTTTTTACTGTTCGGTTTTGCATGGGTTATTTCATCCCGATGCTATCCAGGTCCTAGATGCCCCAGATACGGATGTCTACGATAGGGTGTTGGTGTCACATTAGAGAAGATACAGATGTGAAATTGATTATAGGCACCATCTAGAAGAGGGAAGTAGTTAAGAGTAACAACATGAATAAGAACAAGCTCCGATTGAGGCCGTTTAGAAAGCATTGAAAATCTCTTTGGGATCTAAGATGAAATTACTTCACTTTCTCACGATCTATATAAATTTTAGTGTACGCACACATCCCCTCACACGTGTTGAAACTCTCGTCCCCCAAAACGACTAACCCAAAGTAACAAACAAGTATGCAAAAAACACAAGTTTTTTTTGTTTTTACTGTTCGGTTTTGCATGGGCTATTTCATCCCGATGCTATCCACGTCCTAGACGCCCCAGATACGGATGTCTACGATAGGGTGTTGGTGTCACATTAGAGAAGATACGGTGTGAAATTGATTATAGGCATCATCTAGAAGAGGGAAGTAGTTAAGAGTAACAACATGAATAAGAACAAGCTCCGATTGAGGCCGTTTAGAAAGCATTGAAAATCTCTTGGGGATCTAAGATGAAATTACTTCACTTTCTCACGATCTATATAAATTTTAATGTACGCACACATCCCCTCTCACGTGTTGAAACTCGCGACCCCAAAACGACTAACCCAAAGTAACAAACAAGTATGCAAAAAACACAAGTTTTTTTTGTTTTTACTGTTCGGTTTTGCATGGGCTATTTCATCCCGATGCTATCCAGGTCCTAGACGCCCCTGATACGGATGTCTATGATAGGGTGTTGGTGTCACATTAGAGAAGATACGGTGACGAAATTGATTATAGGCATCATCTAGAAGAGGGAAGTAGTTAAGAGTAACAACATGAATAAGAACAAGCTCCGATTGAGGCTGTTTAGAAAGCATTGAAAATCTCTTGGGGATCTAAGATGAAATTACTTCACTTTCTCACGATCTATATAAATTTTAATGTACGCACACATCCCCTCACACGTGTTGAAACTCTCGACCCCCAAAACAACTAACCCAAAGTAACAAACAAGTATGCAAAAAACACAATTTTTTTTGTTTTTACTGTTCGGTTTTGCATGGGTTATTTCATCCCGATGCTATCCAGGTCCTAGACGCCCCAGATACGGATGTCTACGATAGGGTGTTGGTGTCACATTAGAGAAGATACGGTGACGAAATTGATTATAGGCATCATCTAGAAGAGGGAAGTAGTTAAGAGTAACAACATGAATACGAACAAGCTCCGATTGAGGCCGTTTAGAAAGCATTGAAAATCTCTTTGGGATCTAAGATGAAATTACTTCACTTTCTCACGATCTATATAAATTTTAATGTACGCACACATCCCCTCACACGTGTTGAAACTCTCGACCCCCAAAACGACTAACCCAAAGTAACAAACAAGTATGCAAAAAACACAAGTTTTTTTTTGTTTCTTGTTCGGTTTTGCATGGGCTATTTCATCCCGATGCTATCCAGGTCCTAGATGCCCCTGATACGGATGTCTACGATAGGGTGTTGGTGTCACATTAGAGAAGATACAGTGACGAAATTGATTATAGGCATCATCTAGAAGAGGGAAGTAGTTAAGAGTAACAACATGAATAAGAACAAGCTCCGATTGAGGCCGTTTAGAAAGCATTGAAAATCTCTTTGGGATCTAAGATGAAATTACTTCACTTTCTCACGATCTATATAAATTTTAGTGTACGCACACATCCCCTCACACGTGTTGAAACTCTCGTCCCCCAAAACGACTAACCCAAAGTAACAAACAAGTATGCAAAAAACACAAGTTTTTTTTTGTTTTTCTGTTCGGTTTTGCATGGGCTATTTCATCCCGATGCTATCCACGTCCTAGACGCCCCAGATACGGATATCTACGATAGGGTGTTGGTGTCACATTAGAGAAGATACGGTGACGAAATTGATTATAGGCATCATCTAGAAGAGGGAAGTAGTTAAGAGTAACAACATGAATAAGAACAAGCTCCGATTGAGGCCGTTTAGAAAGCATTGAAAATCTCTTGGGGATCTAAGATGAAATTACTTCACTTTCTCACGATCTATATAAATTTTAATGTACGCACACATCCCCTCACACGTGTTGAAACTCTCGACCCCTAAAACGACTAACCCAAAGTAATAAACAAGTATGCAAAAAACACAAGTTTTTTTTTGTTTTTACTGTTCGGTTTTGCATGGGTTATTTCATCCCGATGCTATCCAGGTCCTAGACGCCCCAGATACGGATGTCTACGATAGGGTGTTGGTGTCACATTAGAGAAGATACGGTGACGAAATTGATTATAGGCATCATCTAGAAGAGGGAAGTAGTTAAGAGTAACAACATGAATAAGAACAAGCTCCGACTGAGGCCGTTTAGAAAGCATTGAAAATCTCTTTGGGATCTAAGATGAAATTACTTCACTTTCTCACGATCTATATAAATTTTAGTGTACGCACACATCCCCTCACACGTGTTGAAACTCTCGACCCCCAAAACGACTAACCCAAAGTAACAAACAAGTATGCAAAAAACACAAGTTTTTTTTGTTTTTACTGTTCGGTTTTGCATGGGCTATTTCATCCCGATGCTATCCACGTCCTAGACGCCCCAGATACGGATGTCTACGATAGGGTGTTGGTGTCACATTAGAGAAGATACGGTGACGAAATTGATTATAGGCATCATCTAGAAGAGGGAAGTAGTTAAGAGTAACAACATGAATAAGAACAAGCTCCGATTGAGGCCGTTTAGAAAGCATTGAAAATCTCTTGGGGATCTAAGATGAAATTACTTCACTTTCTCACGATCTATATAAATTTTAATGTACGCACACATCCCCTCACACGTGTTGAAACTCTCGACCCCAAAACGACTAACCCAATGTAACAAACAAGTATGCAAAAAACACAAGTTTTTTTTTGTTTACTTGTTCGGTTTTGCATGGGTTATTTCATCCCGATGCTATCCAGGTCCTAGACGCCCAGGATACGGATGTCTACGATAGGGTGTTGGTGTCACATTAGAGAAGATATGATGACGAAATTGATTATAGGCATCATCTAGAAGAGGGAAGTAGTTAAGAGTAACAACATGAATAAGAACAAGCTCCGATTGAGGCCGTTTAGAAAGCATTGAAAATCTCTTTGGGATCTAAGATGAAATTACTTCACTTTCTCATGATCTATATAAATTTTAGTGTACACACACATCCCCTCACACGTGTTGAAACTCTCGACCCCCAAAACGACTAACCCAATGTAACAAACAAGTATGCAAAAAACACAAGTTTTTTTTTGTTTTTACTGTTCGGTTTTGCATGGGTTATTTCATCCCGATGCTATCCAGGTCCTAGACGCGCCAGATACGGATGTCTACGATAGGGTGTTGGTGTCACATTAGAGAAGATACGGTGACGAAATTGATTATAGGCATCATCTAGAAGAGGGAAGTAGTTAAGAGTAACAACATGAATACGAACAAGCTCCGATTGAGGCCGTTTAGAAAGCATTGAAAATCTCTTTGGGATCTAAGATGAAATTACTTCACTTTCTCACGATCTATATAAATTTTAATGTACGCACACATCCCCTCACACGTGTTGAAACTCTCGACCCCCAAAACGACTAACCCAAAGTAACAAACAAGTATGCAAAAAACACAAGTTTTTTTTTGTTTTTACTGTTCGGTTTTGCATGGGTTATTTCATCCCGATGCTATCCAGGTCCTAGATGCCCCAGATACGGATGTCTACGATAGGGTGTTGGTGTCACATTAGAGAAGATACGGTGACGAAATTGATTATAGGCATCATCTAGAAGAGGGAAGTAGTTAAGAGTAACAACATGAATAAGAACAAGCTCCGATTGAGGCCGTTTAGAAAGCATTGAAAATCTCTTTGGGATCTAAGATGAAATTACTTCACTTTCTCACGATCTATATAAATTTTAGTGTACGCACACATCCCCTCACACGTGTTGAAACTCTCGTCCCCAAAACGACTAACCCAAAGTAACAAACAAGTATGCAAAAAACACAAGTTTTTTTTTGTTTTTCTGTTCGGTTTTGCATGGGCTATTTCATCCCGATGCTATCCACGTCCTAGACGCCCCAGATACGGATGTCTACGATAGGGTGTTGGTGTCACATTAGAGAAGATATGGTGACGAAATTGATTATAGGCATCATCTAGAAGAGGGAAGTAGTTAAGAGTAACAACATGAATAAGAACAAGCTCCGATTGAGGCCGTTTAGAAAGCATTGAAAATCTCTTGGGGATCTAAGATGAAATTACTTCACTTTCTCACGATCTATATAAATTTTAATGTACGCACACAACCCCTCACACGTGTTGAAACTCTCGACCCCTAAAACGACTAACCCAAAGTAATAAACAAGTATGCAAAAAACACAAGTTTTTTTTTGTTTTTACTGTTCGGTTTTGCATGGGTTATTTCATCCCGATGCTATCCAGGTCCTAGACGCCCCAGATACGGATGTCTACGATAGGGTGTTGGTGTCACATTAGAGAAGATACGATGACGAAATTGATTATAGGCATCATCTAGAAGAGGGAAGTAGTTAAGAGTAACAACATGAATAAGAACAAGCTCCGATTGAGGCCGTTTAGAAAGCATTGAAAATCTCTTTGGGATCTAAGATGAAATTACTTCACTTTCTCACGATCTATATAAATTTTAGTGTACGCACACATCCCCTCACACGTGTTGAAACTCTCGTCCCCCAAAACGACTAACCCAAAGTAACAAACAAGTATGCAAAAAACACAAGTTTTTTTTTGTTTTTCTGTTCGGTTTTGCATGGGCTATTTCATCCCGATGCTATCCACGTCCTAGACGCCCCAGATACGGATGTCTACGATAGGGTGTTGGTGTCACATTAGAGAAGATATGGTGACGAAATTGATTATAGGCATCATCTAGAAGAGGGAAGTAGTTAAGAGTAACAACATGAATAAGAACAAGCTCCGATTGAGGCCGTTTAGAAAGCATTGAAAATCTCTTGGGGATCTAAGATGAAATTACTTCACTTTCTCACGATCTATATAAATTTTAATGTACGCACACAACCCCTCACACGTGTTGAAACTCTCGACCCCTAAAACGACTAACCCAAAGTAATAAACAAGTATGCAAAAAACACAAGTTTTTTGTTTTTACTTGTTCGGTTTTGCATGGGTTATTTCATCCCGATGCTATCCAGGTCCTAGACGCCCCAGGATACGGATGTCTACGATAGGGTGTTGGTGTCACATTAGAGAAGATACGGTGACGAAATTGATTATAGGCATCATCTAGAAGAGGGAAGTAGTTAAGAGTAACAACATGAATAAGAACAAGCTCCGATTGAGGCCGTTTAGAAAGCATTGAAAATCTCTTTGGGATCTAAGATGAAATTACTTCACTTTCTCACGATCTATATAAATTTTAGTGTACGCACACATCCCCTCACACGTGTTGAAACTCTCGACCCCCAAAACGACTAACCCAAAGTAACAAACAAGTATGCAAAAAACACAAGTTTTTTTGTTTTTCTTGTTCGGTTTTGCATGGGCTATTTCATCCCGATGCTATCCACGTCCTAGACGCCCCAGATACGGATGTCTACGATAGGGTGTTGGTGTCACATTAGAGAAGATACGGTGACGAAATTGATTATAGGCATCATCTAGAAGAGGGAAGTAGTTAAGAGTAACAACATGAATAAGAACAAGCTCCGATTGAGGCCGTTTAGAAAGCATTGAAAATCTCTTGGGGATCTAAGATGAAATTACTTCACTTTCTCACGATCTATATAAATTTTAATGTACGCACACATCCCCTCACACGTGTTGAAACTCTCGACCCCCAAAACGACTAACCCAATGTAACAAACAAGTATGCAAAAAACACAAGTTTTTTTTTGTTTTTACTGTTCGGTTTTGCATGGGTTATTTCATCCCGATGCTATCCAGGTCCTAGACGCCCCGGATACGGATGTCTACGATAGGGTGTTGGTGTCACATTAGAGAAGATACGGTGACGAAATTGATTATAGGCATCATCTAGAAGAGGGAAGTAGTTAAGAGTAACAACATGAATAAGAACAAGCTCCGATTGAGGCCGTTTAGAAAGCATTGAAAATCTCTTTGGGATCTAAGATGAAATTACTTCACTTTCTCATGATCTATATAAATTTTAGTGTACACACACATCCCCTCACACGTGTTGAAACTCTCGCCCCCAAATACGACTAACCCAATGTAACAAACAAGTATGCAAAAAACACAAGTTTTTTTTTGTTTTTACTGTTCGGTTTTGCATGGGTTATTTCATCCCGATGCTATCCAGGTCCTAGACGCGCCAGATACGGATGTCTACGATAGGGTGTTGGTGTCACATTAGAGAAGATACGGTGACGAAATTGATTATAGGCATCATCTAGAAGAGGGAAGTAGTTAAGAGTAACAACATGAATACGAACAAGCTCCGATTGAGGCCGTTTAGAAAGCATTGAAAATCTCTTTGGGATCTAAGATGAAATTACTTCACTTTCTCACGATCTATATAAATTTTAATGTACGCACACATCCCCTCACACGTGTTGAAACTCTCGACCCCAAAACGACTAACCCAAAGTAACAAACAAGTATGCAAAAAACACAAGTTTTTTTTTGTTTTTTCTTGTTCGGTTTTGCATGGGTTATTTCATCCCGATGCTATCCAGGTCCTAGATGCCCCGGATACGGATGTCTACGATAGGGTGTTGGTGTCACATTAGAGAAGATACGGTGTGAAATTGATTATAGGCATCATCTAGAAGAGGGAAGTAGTTAAGAGTAACAACATGAATAAGAACAAGCTCCGATTGAGGCCGTTTAGAAAGCATTGAAAATCTCTTTGGGATCTAAGATGAAATTACTTCACTTTCTCACGATCTATATAAATTTTAGTGTACGCACACATCCCCTCACACGTGTTGAAACTCTCGTCCCCAAAACGACTAACCCAAAGTAACAAACAAGTATGCAAAAAACACAAGTTTTTTTTGTTTTTACTGTTCGGTTTTGCATGGGCTATTTCATCCCGATGCTATCCACGTCCTAGACGCCCCAGATACGGATGTCTACGATAGGGTGTTGGTGTCACATTAGAGAAGATACGGTGACGAAATTGATTATAGGCATCATCTAGAAGAGGGAAGTAGTTAAGAGTAACAACATGAATAAGAACAAGCTCCGATTGAGGCCGTTTAGAAAGCATTGAAAATCTCTTGGGGATCTAAGATGAAATTACTTCACTTTCTCACGATCTATATAAATTTTAATGTACGCACACATCCCCTCACACGTGTTGAAACTCTCGACCCCTAAAACGACTAACCCAAAGTAATAAACAAGTATGCAAAAAACACAAGTTTTTTTTTTTTTTTGATGTACGGTTTTGCATGGGTTATTTCGTCCCGATGCTATCCAGGTCCTAGACGCCCAGGATACGGATGTCTACGATAGGGTGTTGGTGTCACATTAGAGAAGATACGGTGACGAAATTGATTATAGGCATCATCTAGAAGAGGGAAGTAGTTAAGAGTAACAACATGAATAAGAACAAGCTCCGACTGAGGCCGTTTAGAAAGCATTGAAAATCTCTTTGGGATCTAAGATGAAATTACTTCACTTTCTCACGATCTATATAAATTTTAGTGTACGCACACATCCCCTCACACGTGTTGAAACTCTCGACCCCCAAAACGACTAACCCAAAGTAACAAACAAGTATGCAAAAAACACAAGTTTTTTTTTTTTTTAATGTTCGGTTTTTCATGGGCTATTTAATACCGATGCTATCAAGGTCATAGACGCCCCAGATACGGATGTCTACGATAGGGTGTTGGTGTCACATTAGAGAAGATACGGTGACGAAATTGATTATAGGCATCATCTAGAAGAGGGAAGTAGTTAAGAGTAACAACATGAATAAGAACAAGCTCCGATTGAGGCCGTTTAGAAAGCATTGAAAATCTCTTGGGGATCTAAGATGAAATTACTTCACTTTCTCACGATCTATATAAATTTTAATGTACGCACACATCCCCTCACACGTGTTGAAACTCTCGACCCCCAAAACGACTAACCCAAAGTAACAAACAAGTATGCAAAAAACACAAGTTTTTTTTTTGTTTTTACTGTTCGGTTTTGCATGGGTTATTTCATCCCGATGCTATCCAGGTCCTAGACGCCCCAGATACGGATGTCTACGATAGGGTGTTGGTGTCACATTAGAGAAGATACGGTGACGAAATTGATTATAGGCATCATCTAGAAGAGGGAAGTAGTTAAGAGTAACAACATGAATAAGAACAAGCTCCGATTGAGGCCGTTTAGAAAGCATTGAAAATCTCTTTGGGATCTAAGATGAAATTACTTCACTTTCTCATGATCTATATAAATTTTAGTGTACACACACATCCCCTCACACGTGTTGAAACTCTCGACCCCCAAAACGACTAACCCAAAGTAACAAAGAAGTATGCAAAAAACACAAGTCTTTTTTGTTTTTCTTGTTCGGTTTTGCATGGGCTATTTCATCCCGATGCTATCCATGTCCTAGACGCCCTGATACGGATGTCTACGATAGGGTGTTGGTGTCACATTAGAGAAGATACGGTGACGAAATTGATTATAGGCATCATCTAGAAGAGGGAAGTAGTTAAGAGTAACAACATGAATAAGAACAAGCTCCGATTGAGGCCGTTTAGAAAGCATTGAAAATCTCTTGGGGATCTAAGATGAAATTACTTCACTTTCTCACGATCTATATAAATTTTAATGTACGCACACATCCCCTCACACGTGTTGAAACTCTCGACCCCCAAAACGACTAACCCAATGTAACAAACAAGTATGCAAAAAACACAAGTTTTTTTTTGTTTTTCGTGTTCGGTTTTGCAGGGGTTATTTCAACCCGATGCTATCCAGGTCCTAGACGCCCAGATACGGATGTCTACGATAGGGTGTTGGTGTCACATTAGAGAAGATACGGTGACGAAATTGATTATAGGCATCATCTAGAAGAGGGAAGTAGTTAAGAGTAACAACATGAATAAGAACAAGCTCCGATTGAGGCCGTTTAGAAAGCATTGAAAATCTCTTTGGGATCTAAGATGAAATTACTTCACTTTCTCATGATCTATATAAATTTTAGTGTACACACACATCCCCTCACACGTGTTGAAACTCTCGACCCCCAAAACGACTAACCCAAAGTAACAAACAAGTATGCAAAAAACACAAGTTTTTTGTTTTTCTTGTTCGGTTTTGCATGGGCTATTTCATCCCGATGCTATCCACGTCCTAGACGCCCCAGATACGGATGTCTACGATAGGGTGTTGGTGTCACATTAGAGAAGATACGGTGACGAAATTGATTATAGGCATCATCTAGAAGAGGGAAGTAGTTAAGAGTAACAACATGAATAAGAACAAGCTCCGATTGAGGCCGTTTAGAAAGCATTGAAAATCTCTTGGGGATCTAAGATGAAATTACTTCACTTTCTCACGATCTATATAAATTTTAATGTACGCACACATCCCCTCACACGTGTTGAAACTCTCGACCCCAAAACGACTAAACCAAAGTAACAAACAAGTATGAAAAAAACACATGTTTTTATTTGTTTTTTCTGTTCGGTTTTGCATGGGTTATTTCATCCCGATGCTATCCAGGTCCTAGACGCCCCGGATACGGATGTCTACGATAGGGTGTTGGTGTCACATTAGAGAAGATACGGTGACGAAATTGATTATAGGCATCATCTAGAAGAGGGAAGTAGTTAAGAGTAACAACATGAATAAGAACAAGCTCCGATTGAGGCCGTTTAGAAAGCATTGAAAATCTCTTTGGGATCTAAGATGAAATTACTTCACTTTCTCACGATCTATATAAATTTTAGTGTACACACACATCCCCTCACACGTGTTGAAACTCTCGACCCCCAAAACGACTAACCCAAAGTAACAAACAAGTATGCAAAAAACACAAGTTTTTTTTGTTTTTACTGTTCGGTTTTGCATGGGCTATTTCATCCCGATGCTATCCACGTCCTAGACGCACCAGATACGGATGTCTACGATAGGGTGTTGGTGTCACATTAGAGAAGATACGGTGACGAAATTGATTATAGGCATCATCTAGAAGAGGGAAGTAGTTAAGAGTAACAACATGAATAAGAACAAGCTCCGATTGAGGCCGTTTAGAAAGCATTGAAAATCTCTTGGGGATCTAAGATGAAATTACTTCACTTTCTCACGATCTATATAAATTTTAATGTACGCACACATCCCCTCACACGTGTTGAAACTCTCGACCCCAAAACGACTAACACAAAGTAACAAACAAGTATGCAAAAAACACAAGTTTTTTTTGTTTTTCTTGTTCGGTTTTGCATGGGTTATTTCATCCCGATGCTATCCAGGTCCTAGACGCCCAGGATACGGATGTCTACGATAGGGTGTTGGTGTCACATTAGAGAAGATACGGTGGCGAAATTGATTATAGGCATCATCTAGAAGAGGGAAGTAGTTAAGAGTAACAACATGAATAAGAACAAGCTCCGATTGAGGCCGTTTAGAAAGCATTGAAAATCTCTTTGGGATCTAAGATGAAATTACTTCACTTTCTCACGATCTATATAAATTTTAGTGTACACACACATCCCCTCACACGTGTTGAAACTCTCGACCCCAAAACGACTAACCCAAAGTAACAAACAAGTATGCAAAAAACACAAGTTTTTTTGTTTTTCTTGTTCGGTTTTGCATGGGCTATTTCATCCCGATGCTATCCACGTCCTAGACGCCCCAGATACGGATGTCTACGATAGGATGTTGGTGTCACATTAGAGAAGATACGGTGACGAAATTGATTATAGGCATCATCTAGAAGAGGGAAGTAGTTAAGAGTAACAACATGAATAAGAACAAGCTCCGATTGAGGCCGTTTAGAAAGCATTGAAAATCTCTTGGGGATCTAAGATGAAATTACTTCACTTTCTCACGATCTATATAAATTTTAATGTACGCACACATCCCCTCACACGTGTTGAAACTCTCGACCCCCAAAACGACTAACCCAAAGTAACAAACAAGTATGCAAAAAACACAAGTTTTTTTTTGTTTTTCCTGTTCGGTTTTGCATGGGTTATTTCATCCCGATGCTATCCAGGTCCTAGACGCCCCAGATACGGATGTCTACGATAGGGTGTTGGTGTCACATTAGAGAAGATACGGTGACGAAATTGATTATAGGCATCATCTAGAAGAGGGAAGTAGTTAAGAGTAACAACATGAATAAGAACAAGCTCCGACTGAGGCCGTTTAGAAAGCATTGAAAATCTCTTTGGGATCTAAGATGAAATTACTTCACTTTCTCACGATCTATATAAATTTTAGTGTACGCACACATCCCCTCACACGTGTTGAAACTCTCGACCCCCAAAACGACTAACCCAAAGTAACAAACAAGTATGCAAAAAACACAAGTTTTTTTTGTTTTTATTGTTCGGTTTTGCGTGGGCTATTTCATCCCGATGCTATCCACGTCCTAGACGCCCAGGATACGGATGTCTACGATAGGGTGTTGGTGTCACATTAGAGAAGATACGGTGACGAAATTGATTATAGGCATCATCTAGAAGAGGGAAGTAGTTAAGAGTAACAACATGAATAAGAACAAGCTCCGATTGAGGCCGTTTAGAAAGCATTGAAAATCTCTTGGGGATCTAAGATGAAATTACTTCACTTTCTCACGATCTATATAAATTTTAATGTACGCACACATCCCCTCACACGTGTTGAAACTCTCGACCCCAAACGACTAACCCAATGTAACAAACAAGTATGCAAAAAACACAAGTTTTTTTTTGTTTTTCTTGTTCGGTTTTGCATGGGTTATTTCATCCCGATGCTATCAAGGTCCTAGACGCCCCGGATCACGGATGTCTACGATAGGGTGTTGGTGTGACATTAGAGAAGATCTGGTGACGAAATTGATTATAGGCATCATCTAGAAGAGGGAAGTAGTTAAGAGTAACAACATGAATAAGAACAAGCTCCGATTGAGGCCGTTTAGAAAGCATTGAAAATCTCTTTGGGATCTAAGATGAAATTACTTCACTTTCTCACGATCTATATAAATTTTAGTGTACACACACATCCCCTCACACGTGTTGAAACTCTCGACCCCCAAAACGACAAACCCAAAGTAACAAACAAGTATGCAAAAAACACAAGTTTTTTGTTTTTCTTGTTCGGTTTTGCATGGGCTATTTCATCCCGATGCTATCCACGTCCTAGACGCCCCGGATACGGATGTCTACGATAGGGTGTTGGTGTCACATTAGAGAAGATACGGTGACGAAATTGATTATAGGCATCATCTAGAAGAGGGAAGTAGTTAAGAGTAACAACATGAATAAGAACAAGCTCCGATTGAGGCCGTTTAGAAAGCATTGAAAATCTCTTGGGGATCTAAGATGAAATTACTTCACTTTCTCACGATCTATATAAATTTTAATGTACGCACACATCCCCTCACACGTGTTGAAACTCTCGACCCCCAAAACGACTAACCCAAAGTAACAAACAAGTATGCAAAAAACACAAGTTTTTTTTTTTGTTTTCTTGTTCGGTTTTGCATGGGTTATTTCATCCCGATGCTATCCAGGTCCTAGACGCCCCGGATACGGATGTCTACGATAGGGTGTTGGTGTCACATTAGAGAAGATACGGTGACGAAATTGATTATAGGCATCATCTAGAAGAGGGAAGTAGTTAAGAGTAACAACATGAATAAGAACAAGCTCCGATTGAGGCCGTTTAGAAAGCATTGAAAATCTCTTTGGGATCTAAGATGAAATTACTTCACTTTCTCACGATCTATATAAATTTTAGTGTACACACACATCCCCTCACACGGTGTTGAAACTCTCGACCCCAAAATGACTAACCCAAAGTAACAAACAAGTATGCAAAAAACACAAGTTTTTTTTGTTTTTCTTGTTCGGTTTTGCATGGGCTATTTCATCCCGATGCTATCCACGTCCTAGACGCCCCGGATACGGATGTCTACGATAGGGTGTTGGTGTCACATTAGAGAAGATACGGTGACGAAATTGATTATAGGCATCATCTAGAAGAGGGAAGTAGTTAAGAGTAACAACATGAATAAGAACAAGCTCCGATTGAGGCCGTTTAGAAAGCATTGAAAATCTCTTGGGGATCTAAGATGAAATTACTTCACTTTCTCACGATCTATATAAATTTTAATGTACGCACACATCCCCTCACACGTGTTGAAACTCTCGACCCCCAAAACGACTAACCCAAAGTAACAAACAAGTATGCAAAAAACACAAGTTTTTTTTTGTTTTTCTTGTTCGGTTTTGCATGGGTTATTTCATCCCGATGCTATCTAGGTCCTAGACGCCCCTGATACGGATGTCTACGATAGGGTGTTGGTGTCACATTAGAGAAGATACGGTGACGAAATTGATTATAGGCATCATCTAGAAGAGGGAAGTAGTTAAGAGTAACAACATGAATAAGAACAAGCTCCGATTGAGGCCGTTTAGAAAGCATTGAAAATCTCTTTGGGATCTAAGATGAAATTACTTCACTTTCTCACGATCTATATAAATTTTAGTGTACGCACACATCCCCTCACACGTGTTGAAACTCTCGACCCCAAAACGACAAACACAAAATAAAAAACCAGTATGCAAAAAAACCAAGTTTTTTTTGTTTTTACTTGTTCGGTTTTGCATGGGCTATTTCATCCCGATGCTATCCAGTTCCGATACGCCAGAGATTCGGATGTCTACGATAGGGTGTTGGTGTCACATTAGAGAAGATACGGTGACGAAATTGATTATAGGCATCATCTAGAAGAGGGAAGTAGTTAAGAGTAACAACATGAATAAGAACAAGCTCCGATTGAGGCCGTTTAGAAAGCATTGAAAATCTCTTTGGGATCTAAGATGAAATTACTTCACTTTCTCACGATCTATATAAATTTTAATGTACGCACACATCCCCTCACACGTGTTGAAACTCTCGACCCCCAAAACGACTAACCCAAAGTAACAAACAAGTATGCAAAAAACACAAGTTTTTTTTTGTTTTTTATGTTCGGTTTTGCATGGGCTATTTCATCCCGATGCTATCCAGGTCCTAGACGCCCCAGATACGGATGTCTACGGTAGGGTGTTGGTGTCACATTAGAGAAGATACGGTGACGAAATTGATTATAGGCATCATCTAGAAGAGGGAAGTAGTTAAGAGTAACAACATGAATAAGAACAAGCTCCGATTGAGGCCATTTAGAAAGCATTGAAAATCTCTTTGGGATCTAAGATGAAATTACTTCACTTTCTCACGATCTATATAAATTTTAGTGTACGCACACATCCCCTCACACGTGTTGAAACTCTCGACCCCAAAACGACTAACCCAAAGTAACAAACAAGTATGCAAAAAACACAAGTTTTTTTTGTTTTTACTGTTCGGTTTTGCATGGGCTATTTCATCCCGATGCTATCCAGGTCCTAGACGCCCCTGATACGGATGTCTACGATAGGGAGTTGGTGTCACATTAGAGAAGATACGGTGACGAAATTGATTATAGGCATCATCTAGAAGAGGGAAGTAGTTAAGAGTAACAACATGAATAAGAACAAGCTCCGATTGAGGCCGTTTAGAAAGCATTGAAAATCTCTTTGGGATCTAAGATGAAATTACTTCACTTTCTCACGATCTATATAAATTTTAGTGTATGCACACATCCCCTCACATGTGTTGAAACTCTCGACCCCCAAAACGACTAACCCAAAGTAACAAACAAGTATGCAAAAAACACAAGTTTTTTTTGTTTTTACTGTTCGGTTTTGCATGGGTTATTTCATCCCGATGCTATCCAGGTCCTAGACGCCCCAGATATGGATGTCTACGATAGGGTGTTGGTGTCACATTAGAGAAGATACGGTGACGAAATTGATTATAGGCATCATCTAGAAGAGGAAAGTAGTTAAGAGTAACAACATGAATAAGAACAAGCTCCGATTGAGGCCGTTTAGAAAGCATTGAAAATCTCTTGGGGATCTAAGATGAAATTACTTCACTTTCTCACGATCTATATAAATTTTAATGTACGCACACATCCCCTCACACGTGTTGAAACTCTCGACCCCCAAAACGACTAACCCAAAGTAACAAACAAGTATGCAAAAAACACAAGTTTTTTGTTTTTACTGTTCGGTTTTGCATGGGCTATTTCATCCCGATGCTATCCAGGTCCTAGACGCCCCTGATACGGATGTCTACGATAGGGTGTTGGTGTCACATTAGAGAAGATACGGTGACGAAATTGATTATAGGCATCATCTAGAAGAGGGAAGTAGTTAAGAGTAACAACATGAATAAGAACAAGCTCCGATTGAGGCCGTTTAGAAAGCATTGAAAATCTCTTTGGGATCTAAGATGAAATTACTTCACTTTCTCACGATCTATATAAATTTTAGTGTACACACACATCCCCTCACACGTGTTGAAACTCTCGACCCCCAAAACGACTAACCCAAAGTAACAAACAAGTATGCAAAAAACACAAGTTTTTTTTGTTTTTACTGTTCGGTTTTGCATGGGCTATTTCATCCCGATGCTATCCACGTCCTAGATGCCCCAGATACGGATGTCTACGATAGGGTGTTGGTGTCACATTAGAGAAGATACGGTGACGAAATTGATTATAGGCATCATCTAGAAGAGGGAAGTAGTTAAGAGTAACAACATGAATAAGAACAAGCTCCGATTGAGGCCGTTTAGAAAGCATTGAAAATCTCTTGGGGATCTAAGATGAAATTACTTCACTTTCTCACGATCTATATAAATTTTAATGTACGCACACATCCCCTCACACGTGTTGAAACTCTCGACCCCCAAAACGACTAACCCAAAGTAACAAACAAGTATGCAAAAAACACAAGTTTTTTTTGTTTTTACTGTTCGGTTTTGCATGGGCTATTTCATCCCGATGCTATCGAGGTCGGAGTGTCCGGATACGGATGTCTACGATAGGGTGTTGGTGTCACATTAGAGAAGATACGGTGACGAAATTGATTATAGGCATCATCTAGAAGAGGGAAGTAGTTAAGAGTAACAACATGAATAAGAACAAGCTCCGATTGAGGCCGTTTAGAAAGCATTGAAAATCTCTTTGGGATCTAAGATGAAATTACTTCACTTTCTCACGATCTATATAAATTTTAATGTACGCACACATCCCCTCACACGTGTTGAAACTCTCGACCCCCAAAACGACTAACCCAAAGTAACAAACAAGTATGCAAAAAACACAAGTTTTTTTTTTGTTTTTTACTGTTCGGTTTTGCATGGGCTATTTCATCCCGATGCTATCCAGGTCCTAGACGCCCCAGATACGGATGTCTACGGTAGGGTGTTGGTGTCACATTAGAGAAGATACGGTGACGAAATTGATTATAGGCATCATCTAGAAGAGGGAAGTAGTTAAGAGTAACAACATGAATAAGAACAAGCTCCGATTGAGGCCATTTAGAAAGCATTGAAAATCTCTTTGGGATCTAAGATGAAAT
The DNA here is from genome assembly GCF_019359855.2 of Lolium perenne. Lineage (NCBI taxonomy): Eukaryota > Viridiplantae > Streptophyta > Magnoliopsida > Poales > Poaceae > Lolium > Lolium perenne. The sequence continues at coordinate 140,972 of NW_027249022.1, read as the reverse complement.
TACTTCACTTTCTCACGATCTATATAAATTTTAGTGTACGCACACATCCCCTCACACGTGTTGAAACTCTCGACCCCAAAACGACTAACCCAAAGTAACAAACAAGTATGCAAAAAACACAAGTTTTTTGTTTTTCTTGTTCGGTTTTGCATGGGCTATTTCATCCCGATGCTATCCAGGTCCTAGACGCCCGATACGGATGTCTACGATAGGGAGTTGGTGTCACATTAGAGAAGATACGGTGACGAAATTGATTATAGGCATCATCTAGAAGAGGGAAGTAGTTAAGAGTAACAACATGAATAAGAACAAGCTCCGATTGAGGCCGTTTAGAAAGCATTGAAAATCTCTTTGGGATCTAAGATGAAATTACTTCACTTTCTCACGATCTATATAAATTTTAGTGTATGCACACATCCCCTCACATGTGTTGAAACTCTCGACCCCAAAACGACTAACCCAAAGTAACAAACAAGTATGCAAAAACACAAGTTTTTTTTGTTTTTCTTGTTCGGTTTTGCATGGGTTATTTCATCCCGATGCTATCCAGGTCCTAGACGCCCAGGATATGGATGTCTACGATAGGGTGTTGGTGTCACATTAGAGAAGATACGGTGACGAAATTGATTATAGGCATCATCTAGAAGAGGAAAGTAGTTAAGAGTAACAACATGAATAAGAACAAGCTCCGATTGAGGCCGTTTAGAAAGCATTGAAAATCTCTTGGGGATCTAAGATGAAATTACTTCACTTTCTCACGATCTATATAAATTTTAATGTACGCACACATCCCCTCACACGTGTTGAAACTCTCGACCCCCAAAACGACTAACCCAAAGTAACAAACAAGTATGCAAAAAACACAAGTTTTTTGTGTTTGTTGTTCGGTTTTGCATGGGCTATTTCATCCCGATGCTATCCAGGTCCTAGACGCCCGATACGGATGTCTACGATAGGGTGTTGGTGTCACATTAGAGAAGATACGGTGACGAAATTGATTATAGGCATCATCTAGAAGAGGGAAGTAGTTAAGAGTAACAACATGAATAAGAACAAGCTCCGATTGAGGCCGTTTAGAAAGCATTGAAAATCTCTTTGGGATCTAAGATGAAATTACTTCACTTTCTCACGATCTATATAAATTTTAGTGTACACACACATCCCCTCACACGTGTTGAAACTCTCGACCCCCAAAACGACTAACCCAAAGTAACAAACAAGTATGCAAAAAACACAAGTTTTTTTTGTTTTTACTGTTCGGTTTTGCATGGGCTATTTCATCCCGATGCTATCCACGTCCTAGATGCCCCAGATACGGATGTCTACGATAGGGTGTTGGTGTCACATTAGAGAAGATACGGTGACGAAATTGATTATAGGCATCATCTAGAAGAGGGAAGTAGTTAAGAGTAACAACATGAATAAGAACAAGCTCCGATTGAGGCCGTTTAGAAAGCATTGAAAATCTCTTGGGGATCTAAGATGAAATTACTTCACTTTCTCACGATCTATATAAATTTTAATGTACGCACACATCCCCTCACACGTGTTGAAACTCTCGACCCCCAAAGCGACTAACCCAAAGTAACAAACAAGTATGCAAAAAACACAAGTTTTTTTGTTTTTACTCTTCGGTTTTGCATGGGCTATTTCATCCCGATGCTATCCAGGTCCTAGACGCCTGGATACGGATGTCTACGATAGGGTGTTGGTGTCACATTAGAGAAGATACGGTGTGACGAAATTGATTATAGGCATCATCTAGAAGAGGGAAGTAGTTAAGAGTAACAACATGAATAAGAACAAGCTCCGATTGAGGCCGTTTAGAAAGCATTGAAAATCTCTTTGGGATCTAAGATGAAATTACTTCACTTTCTCACGATCTATATAAATTTTAGTGTACACACACATCCCCTCACACGTGTTGAAACTCTCGACCCCCAAAACGACTAACCCAAAGTAACAAACAAGTATGCAAAAAACACAAGTTTTTTTGTTTTTACTGTTCGGTTTTGCATGGGCTATTTCATCCCGATGCTATCCACGTCCTAGACGCCCCAGATACGGATGTCTACGATAGGGTGTTGGTGTCACATTAGAGAAGATACGGTGACGAAATTGATTATAGGCATCATCTAGAAGAGGGAAGTAGTTAAGAGTAACAACATGAATAAGAACAAGCTCCGATTGAGGCCGTTTAGAAAGCATTGAAAATCTCTTGGGGATCTAAGATGAAATTACTTCACTTTCTCATGATCTATATAAATTATAATGTACGCACACATCCCCTCACACATGTTGAAACTCTCGACCCCCAAAACGACTAACCCAAAGTAACAAACAAGTATGCAAAAAACACAAGTTTTTTTTTTGTTTTTACTGTTCGGTTTTGCATGGGTTATTTCATCCCGATGCTATCCAGGTCCTAGACGCCCCAGATACGGATGTCTACAATAGGGTGTTGGTGTCACATTAGAGAAGATCTGGTGACGAAATTGATTATAGGCATCATCTAGAAGAGGGAAGTAGTTAAGAGTAACAACATGAATAAGAACAAGCTCCGATTGAGGCCGTTTAGAAAGCATTGAAAATCTCTTTGGGATCTAAGATGAAATTACTTCACTTTCTCACGATCTATATAAATTTTAGTGTACGCACACATCCCCTCACACGTGTTGAAACTCTCGACCCCCAAAACGACTAACCCAAAGTAACAAACAAGTATGCAAAAAACACAAGTTTTTTTGTTTTTTGGTTTAGGTTTTGCATGGGCTATTTCATCCCGATGCTATCCACGTCCTAGACGCCCCAGATACGGATGTCTACGATAGGGTGTTGGTGTCACATTAGAGAAGATACGGTGACGAAATTGATTATAGGCATCATCTAGAAGAGGGAAGTAGTTAAGAGTAACAACATGAATAAGAACAAGCTCCGATTGAGGCCGTTTAGAAAGCATTGAAAATCTCTTGGGGATCTAAGATGAAATTACTTCACTTTCTCACGATCTATATAAATTTTAATGTACGCACACATCCCCTCACACGTGTTGAAACTCTCGACCCCCAAAACGACTAACCCAAAGTAACAAACAAGTATGCAAAAAACACAAGTTTTTTTTGTTTTTACTGTTCGGTTTTGCATGGGCTATTTCATCCCGATGCTATCCAGGTCCTAGACGCCCCAGATACGGATGTCTACGATAGGGTGTTGGTGTCACATTAGAGAAGATACGGTGACGAAATTGATTATAGGCATCATCTAGAAGAGGAAGTAGTTAAGAGTAACAACATGAATAAGAACAAGCTCCGATTGAGGCCGTTTAGAAAGCATTGAAAATCTCTTTGGGATCTAAGATTAAATTACTTCACTTTCTCACGATCTATATAAATTTTAGTGTACGCACACATCCCCTCACACGTGTTGAAACTCTCGACCCCCAAAACGACTAACCCAAAGTAACAAACAAGTATGCAAAAAACACAAGTTTTTTTTGTTTTTACTGTTCGGTTTTGCATGGGCTATTTCATCCCGATGCTATCCACGTCCTAGACGCCCCAGATACGGATGTCTACGATAGGGTGTTGGTGTCACATTAGAGAAGATACGGTGACGAAATTGATTATAGGCATCATCTAGAAGAGGGAAGTAGTTAAGAGTAACAACATGAATAAGAACAAGCTCCGATTGAGGCCGTTTAGAAAGCATTGAAAATCTCTTGGGGATCTAAGATGAAATTACTTCACTTTCTCACGATCTATATAAATTATAATGTACGCACACATCCCCTCACACGTGTTGAAACTCTCGACCCCCAAAACGACTAACCCAAAGTAACAAACAAGTATGCAAAAACCACAAGTTTTTTGTTTTTACTGTTCGGTTTTGCATGGGCTATTTCATCCCGATGCTATCCAGGTCCTAGACGCCCCTGATACGGATGTCTACGATAGGGTGTTGGTGTCACATTAGAGAAGATACGGTGACGAAATTGATTATAGGCATCATCTAGAAGAGGGAAGTAGTTAAGAGTAACAACATGAATAAGAACAAGCTCCGATTGAGGCCGTTTAGAAAGCATTGAAAATCTCTTTGGGATCTAAGATGAAATTACTTCACTTTCTCACGATCTATATAAATTTTAGTGTACACACACATCCCCTCACACGTGTTGAAACTCTCGACCCCCAAAACGACTAACCCAAAGTAACAAACAAGTATGCAAAAAACACAAGTTTTTTTTGTTTTTACTGTACGGTTTTGAATGGGCTTTTTCATCCCTAGGCTATCCACGTCCTAGACGCCCCTGATACGGATGTCTACGATAGGGTGTTGGTGTCACATTAGAGAAGATACGGTGACGAAATTGATTATAGGCATCATCTAGAAGAGGGAAGTAGTTAAGAGTAACAACATGAATAAGAACAAGCTCCGATTGAGGCCGTTTAGAAAGCATTGAAAATCTCTTGGGGATCTAAGATGAAATTACTTCACTTTCTCACGATCTATATAAATTATAATGTACGCACACATCCCCTCACACGTGTTGAAACTCTCGACCCCCAAAACGACTAACCCAAAGTAACAAACAAGTATGCAAAAACCACAAGTTTTTTGTTTTTACTGTTCGGTTTTGCATGGGCTATTTCATCCCGATGCTATCCAGGTCCTAGACGCCCCTGATACGGATGTCTACGATAGGGTGTTGGTGTCACATTAGAGAAGATACGGTGACGAAATTGATTATAGGCATCATCTAGAAGAGGGAAGTAGTTAAGAGTAACAACATGAATAAGAACAAGCTCCGATTGAGGCCGTTTAGAAAGCATTGAAAATCTCTTTGGGATCTAAGATGAAATTACTTCACTTTCTCACGATCTATATAAATTTTAGTGTACACACATCCCCTCACACGTGTTGAAACTCTCGACCCCCAAAACGACTAACCCAAAGTAACAAACAAGTATGCAAAAAACACAAGTTTTTTTTGTTTTTTTGTTGTTCGGTTTTGCATGGGCTATTTCATCCCGATGCTATCCACGTCCTAGACGCCCCAGATACGGATGTCTACGATAGGGTGTTGGTGTCACATTAGAGAAGATACGGTGACGAAATTGATTATAGGCATCATCTAGAAGAGGGAAGTAGTTAAGAGTAACAACATGAATAAGAACAAGCTCCGATTGAGGCCGTTTAGAAAGCATTGAAAATCTCTTGGGGATCTAAGATGAAATTACTTCACTTTCTCACGATCTATATAAATTTTAATGTACGCACACATCCCCTCACACGTGTTGAAACTCTCGACCCCCAAAACGACTAACCCAAAGTAACAAACAAGTATGCAAAAAACACAAGTTTTTTTTGTTTTTCCTGTTCGGTTTTGCATGGGCTATTTCATCCCGATGCTATCCAGGTCCTAGACGCCCCAGATACGGATGTCTACGATAGGGTGTTGGTGTCACATTAGAGAAGATCAAGTGAGATTTTAGTTTATAGGCATCATCTAGAAGAGGGAAGTAGTTAAGAGTAACAACATGAATAAGAACAAGCTCCGATTGAGGCCGTTTAGAAAGCATTGAAAATCTCTTTGGGATCTAAGATGAAATTACTTCACTTTCTCACGATCTATATAAATTTTAGTGTACACACACATCCCCTCACACGTGTTGAAACTCTCGACCCCAAAACGACTAACCCAAAGTAACAAACAAGTATGCAAAAAACACAAGTTTTTTTTTTGTTTTTTCTTGTTCCGGTTTTTGCATGGGCTATTTCATCCCGATGCTATCCACGTCCTAGACGCCCCAGATACGGATGTCTACGATAGGGTGTTGGTGTCACATTAGAGAAGATACGGTGACGAAATTGATTATAGGCATCATCTAGAAGAGGGAAGTAGTTAAGAGTAACAACATGAATAAGAACAAGCTCCGATTGAGGCCGTTTAGAAAGCATTGAAAATCTCTTTGGGATCTAAGATGAAATTACTTCACTTTCTCACGATCTATATAAATTATAATGTACGCACACATCCCCTCACACATGTTGAAACTCTCGACCCCCAAAACGACTAACCCAAAGTAACAAACAAGTATGCAAAAAACACAAGTTTTTTTGTTTTTACTGTTCGGTTTTGCATGGGTTATTTCATCCCGATGCTATCCAGGTCCTAGACGCCCCAGATACGGATGTCTACAATAGGGTGTTGGTGTCACATTAGAGAAGATACGATGACGAAATTGATTATAGGCATCATCTAGAAGAGGGAAGTAGTTAAGAGTAACAACATGAATAAGAACAAGCTCCGATTGAGGCCGTTTAGAAAGCATTGAAAATCTCTTTGGGATCTAAGATGAAATTACTTCACTTTCTCACGATCTATATAAATTTTAGTGTACGCACACATCCCCTCACACGTGTTGAAACTCTCGACCCCCAAAACGACTAACCCAAAGTAACAAACAAGTATGCAAAAAACACAAGTTTTTTTTTTGTTTTTACTTTTCGGTTTTGCATGGGCTATTTCATCCCGATGCTATCCAGGTCCTAGACGCCCCAGATACGGATGTCTACGATAGGGTGTTGGTGTCACATTAGAGAAGATACGGTGACGAAATTGATTATAGGCATCATCTAGAAGAGGGAAGTAGTTAAGAGTAACAACATGAATAAGAACAAGCTCCGATTGAGGCCGTTTAGAAAGCATTGAAAATCTCTTTGGGATCTAAGATGAAATTACTTCACTTTCTCACGATCTATATAAATTTTAATGTACGCACACATCCCCTCACACGTGTTGAAACTCTCGACCCCCAAAACGACTAACCCAAAGTAACAAACAAGTATGCAAAAAACACAAGTTTTTTTTTTTTTTTATGTTACGGTTTTGCATGGGCTATTTCATCCCGATGCTATCCAGGTCCTAGACGCCCCAGATACGGATGTCTACGATAGGGTGTTGGTGTCACATTAGAGAAGATCTGGTGACGAAATTGATTATAGGCATCATCTAGAAGAGGGAAGTAGTTAAGAGTAACAACATGAATAAGAACAAGCTCCGATTGAGGCCGTTTAGAAAGCATTGAAAATCTCTTTGGGATCTAAGATGAAATTACTTCACTTTCTCACGATCTATATAAATTTTAGTGTACACACACATCCCCTCACACGTGTTGAAACTCTCGACCCCCAAAACGACTAACCCAAAGTAACAAACAAGTATGCAAAAAACACAAGTTTTTTTTTGTTTTTTGTTCGGTTTTGCATGGGCTATTTCATCCCGATGCTATCCACGTCCTAGACGCCCCAGGATACGGATGTCTACGATAGGGTGTTGGTGTCACATTAGAGAAGATACGGTGACGAAATTGATTATAGGCATCATCTAGAAGAGGGAAGTAGTTAAGAGTAACAACATGAATAAGAACAAGCTCCGATTGAGGCCGTTTAGAAAGCATTGAAAATCTCTTGGGGATCTAAGATGAAATTACTTCACTTTCTCACGATCTATATAAATTATAATGTACGCACACATCCCCTCACACATGTTGAAACTCTCGACCCCCAAAACGACTAACCCAAAGTAACAAACAAGTATGCAAAAAACACAAGTTTTTTTTGTTTTTACTGTTCGGTTTTGCATGGGTTATTTCATCCCGATGCTATCCAGGTCCTAGACGCCCAGGATACGGATGTCTACAATAGGGTGTTGGTGTCACATTAGAGAAGATACGGTGTGAAATTGTTTATAGGCATCATCTAGAAGAGGGAAGTAGTTAAGAGTAACAACATGAATAAGAACAAGCTCCGATTGAGGCCGTTTAGAAAGCATTGAAAATCTCTTTGGGATCTAAGATGAAATTACTTCACTTTCTCACGATCTATATAAATTTTAGTGTACGCACACATCCCCTCACACGTGTTGAAACTCTCGACCCCCAAAACGACTAACCCAAAGTAACAAACAAGTATGCAAAAAACACAAGTTTTTTTTGTTTTTACTGTTCGGTTTTGCATGGGCTATTTCATCCCGATGCTATCCAGGTCCTAGACGCCCCAGATACGGATGTCTACGATAGGGTGTTGGTGTCACATTAGAGAAGATACGGTGACGAAATTGATTATAGGCATCATCTAGAAGAGGGAAGTAGTTAAGAGTAACAACATGAATAAGAACAAGCTACGATTGAGGCCGTTTAGAAAGCATTGAAAATCTCTTTGGGATCTAAGATGAAATTACTTCACTTTCTCACGATCTATATAAATTTTAATGTACGCACACATCCCCTCACACGTGTTGAAACTCTCGACCCCCAAAACGACTAACCCAAAGTAACAAACAAGTATGCAAAAAACACAAGTTTTTTTGTTTTTTGTTTTCGGTTTTGCATGGGCTATTTCATCCCGATGCTATCCAGGTCCTAGACGCCCCAGATACGGATGTCTACGGTAGGGTGTTGGTGTCACATTAGAGAAGATACGGTGACGAAATTGATTATAGGCATCATCTAGAAGAGGGAAGTAGTTAAGAGTAACAACATGAATAAGAACAAGCTCCGATTGAGGCCGTTTAGAAAGCATTGAAAATCTCTTTGGGATCTAAGATGAAATTACTTCACTTTCTCACGATCTATATAAATTTTAGTGTACGCACACATCCCCTCACACGTGTTGAAACTCTCGACCCCAAAACGACTAACCCAAAGTAACAAACAAGTATGCAAAAAACACAAGTTTTTTTTGTTTGTACTGTTCGGTTTTGCATGGGCTATTTCATCCCGATGCTATCCAGGTCCTAGACGCCCCAGATATGGATGTCTATGATAGGGTGTTGGTGTCACATTAGAGAAGATACGGTGACGAAATTGATTATAGGCATCATCTAGAAGAGGGAAGTAGTTAAGAGTAACAACATGAATAAGAACAAGCTCCGATTGAGGCCGTTTAGAAAGCATTGAAAATCTCTTTGGGATCTAAGATGAAATTACTTCACTTTCTCACGATCTATATAAATTTTAGTGTATGCACACATCCCCTCACACGTGTTGAAACTCTCGACCCCCAAAACGACTAACCCAAAGTAACAAACAAGTATGCAAAAAACACAAGTTTTTTGTTTTTCTTGTTCGGTTTTGCATGGGTTATTTCATCCCGATGCTATCCAGGTCCTAGACGCCCCAGATACGGATGTCTACGATAGGGTGTTGGTGTCACATTAGAGAAGATACGGTGACGAAATTGATTATAGGCATCATCTAGAAGAGGAAAGTAGTTAAGAGTAACAACATGAATAAGAACAAGCTCCGATTGAGGCCGTTTAGAAAGCATTGAAAATCTCTTGGGGATCTAAGATGAAATTACTTCACTTTCTCACGATCTATATAAATTTTAATGTACGCACACATCCCCTCACACGTGTTGAAACTCTCGACCCCCAAAACGACTAACCCAAAGTAACAAACAAGTATGCAAAAAACACAAGTTTTTTGTTTTTCTTGTTCGGTTTTGCATGGGCTATTTCATCCCGATGCTATCCAGGTCCTAGACGCCCCTGATACGGATATCTACGATAGGGTGTTGGTGTCACATTAGAGAAGATACGGTGACGAAATTGATTATAGGCATCATCTAGAAGAGGGAAGTAGTTAAGAGTAACAACATGAATAAGAACAAGCTCCGATTGAGGCCGTTTAGAAAGCATTGAAAATCTCTTTGGGATCTAAGATGAAATTACTTCACTTTCTCACGATCTATATAAATTTTAGTGTATGCACACATCCCCTCACACGTGTTGAAACTCTCGACCCCCAAAACGACTAACCCAAAGTAACAAACAAGTATGCAAAAAACACAAGTTTTTTTTTTTTTTTTGTTCGGTTTTGCATGGGCTATTTCATCCCGATGCTATCCAGGTCCTAGACGCCCCAGATACGGATGTCTACGGTAGGGTGTTGGTGTCACATTAGAGAAGATACGGTGACGAAATTGATTATAGGCATCATCTAGAAGAGGGAAGTAGTTAAGAGTAACAACATGAATAAGAACAAGCTCCGATTGAGGCCGTTTAGAAAGCATTGAAAATCTCTTTGGGATCTAAGATGAAATTACTTCACTTTCTCACGATCTATATAAATTTTAATGTACGCACACATCCCCTCACACGTGTTGAAACTCTCGACCCCAAAACGACTAACCCAAAGTAACAAACAAGTATGCAAAAAACACAAGTTTTTTTTGTTTTTCTTGTTCGGTTTTGCATGGGCTATTTCATCCCGATGCTATCCAGGTCCTAGACGCCCCTGATACGGATGTCTACGATAGGGTGTTGGTGTCACATTAGAGAAGATACGGTGACGAAATTGATTATAGGCATCATCTAGAAGAGGGAAGTAGTTAAGAGTAACAACATGAATAAGAACAAGCTCCGATTGAGGCCGTTTAGAAAGCATTGAAAATCTCTTTGGGATCTAAGATGAAATTACTTCACTTTCTCACGATCTATATAAATTTTAGTGTACGCACACATCCCCTCACACGTGTTGAAACTCTCGACCCCAAAACGACTAACCCAAAGTAACAAACAAGTATGCAAAAAACACAAGTTTTTTTTGTTTTTCTTGTTCGGTTTTGCATGGGCTATTTCATCCCGATGCTATCCAGGTCCTAGACGCCCCTGATACGGATGTCTACGATAGGGAGTTGGTGTCACATTAGAGAAGATACGGTGACGAAATTGATTATAGGCATCATCTAGAAGAGGGAAGTAGTTAAGAGTAACAACATGAATAAGAACAAGCTCCGATTGAGGCCGTTTAGAAAGCATTGAAAATCTCTTTGGGATCTAAGATGAAATTACTTCACTTTCTCACGATCTATATAAATTTTAGTGTATGCACACATCCCCTCACACGTGTTGAAACTCTCGACCCCCAAAACGACTAACCCAAAGTAACAAACAAGTATGCAAAAAACACAAGTTTTTTTTGTTTTTTCTGTTCGGTTTTGCATGGGTTATTTCATCCCGATGCTATCCAGGTCCTAGACGCCCCAGATACGGATGTCTACGATAGGGTGTTGGTGTCACATTAGAGAAGATACGGTGACGAAATTGATTATAGGCATCATCTAGAAGAGGAAAGTAGTTAAGAGTAACAACATGAATAAGAACAAGCTCCGATTGAGGCCGTTTAGAAAGCATTGAAAATCTCTTGGGGATCTAAGATGAAATTACTTCACTTTCTCACGATCTATATAAATTTTAATGTACGCACACATCCCCTCACACGTGTTGAAACTCTCGACCCCCAAAACGACTAACCCAAAGTAACAAACAAGTATGCAAAAAACACAAGTTTTTTTGTTTTTCTTGTTCGGTTTTGCATGGGCTATTTCATCCCGATGCTATCCAGGTCCTAGACGCCCCACGATACGGATATCTACGATAGGGTGTTGGTGTCACATTAGAGAAGATACGGTGACGAAATTGATTATAGGCATCATCTAGAAGAGGGAAGTAGTTAAGAGTAACAACATGAATAAGAACAAGCTCCGATTGAGGCCGTTTAGAAAGCATTGAAAATCTCTTTGGGATCTAAGATGAAATTACTTCACTTTCTCACGATCTATATAAATTTTAGTGTATGCACACATCCCCTCACACGTGTTGAAACTCTCGACCCCCAAAACGACTAACCCAAAGTAACAAACAAGTATGCAAAAAACACAAGTTTTTTTTGTTTTTACTGTTCGGTTTTGCATGGGCTATTTCATCCCGATGCTATCCAGGTCCTAGACGCCCCAGATACGGATGTCTACGGTAGGGTGTTGGTGTCACATTAGAGAAGATACGGTGACGAAATTGATTATAGGCATCATCTAGAAGAGGGAAGTAGTTAAGAGTAACAACATGAATAAGAACAAGCTCCGATTGAGGCCGTTTAGAAAGCATTGAAAATCTCTTTGGGATCTAAGATGAAATTACTTCACTTTCTCCACGATCTATATAAATTTTAGTGTACGCACACATCCCCTCACACGTGTTGAAACTCTCGACCCCAAAGCGACTAACCCAAAGTAACAAACAAGTATGCAAAAAACACAAGTTTTTTGTTTTTCTTGTTCGGTTTTGCATGGGCTATTTCATCCCGATGCTATCCAGGTCCTAGACGCCCTGATACGGATGTCTACGATAGGGAGTTGGTGTCACATTAGAGAAGATACGGTGTGAAATTGATTATAGGCATCATCTAGAAGAGGGAAGTAGTTAAGAGTAACAACATGAATAAGAACAAGCTCCGATTGAGGCCGTTTAGAAAGCATTGAAAATCTCTTTGGGATCTAAGATGAAATTACTTCACTTTCTCACGATCTATATAAATTTTAGTGTATGCACACATCCCCTCACACGTGTTGAAACTCTCGACCCCCAAAACGACTAACCCAAAGTAACAAACAAGTATGCAAAAAACACAAGTTTTTTTGTTTTTCTTGTTCGGTTTTGCATGGGTTATTTCATCCCGATGCTATCCAGGTCCTAGACGCCCCTGATACGGATGTCTACGATAGGGTGTTGGTGTCACATTAGAGAAGATACGGTGACGAAATTGATTATAGGCATCATCTAGAAGAGGAAAGTAGTTAAGAGTAACAACATGAATAAGAACAAGCTCCGATTGAGGCCGTTTAGAAAGCATTGAAAATCTCTTGGGGATCTAAGATGAAATTACTTCACTTTCTCACGATCTATATAAATTTTAATGTACGCACACATCCCCTCACACGTGTTGAAACTCTCGACCCCCAAAACGACTAACCCAAAGTAACAAACAAGTATGCAAAAAACACAAGTTTTTTTTTGTTTTTTCTGTTAGGGTTTGCCTTGGCTATTTCATCCCCATGCTATACAGGTACTAGACGCCCAGAGATACGGATGTCTACGGTAGGGTGTTGGTGTCACATTAGAGAAGATACGGTGACGAAATTGATTATAGGCATCATCTAGAAGAGGGAAGTAGTTAAGAGTAACAACATGAATAAGAACAAGCTCCGATTGAGGCCGTTTAGAAAGCATTGAAAATCTCTTTGGGATCTAAGATGAAATTACTTCACTTTCTCACGATCTATATAAATTTTAGTGTACGCACACATCCCCTCACACGTGTTGAAACTCTCGACCCCCACAGCGCCTAACCCAAAGTAACAAACAAGTATGCAAAAAACACAAGTTTTTTGTTTTTCTTGTTCGGTTTTGCATGGGCTATTTCATCCCGATGCTATCCAGGTCCTAGACGCCCACGATACGGATGTCTACGATAGGGAGTTGGTGTCACATTAGAGAAGATACGGTGACGAAATTGATTATAGGCATCATCTAGAAGAGGGAAGTAGTTAAGAGTAACAACATGAATAAGAACAAGCTCCGATTGAGGCCGTTTAGAAAGCATTGAAAATCTCTTTGGGATCTAAGATGAAATTACTTCACTTTCTCACGATCTATATAAATTTTAGTGTATGCACACATCCCCTCACACGTGTTGAAACTCTCGACCCCCAAAACGACTAACCCAAAGTAACAAACAAGTATGCAAAAAAACCAAGTTTTTGTGTTTAAACTTGTTCGGTTTTGCATGGGTTATTTCATCACGATGCTATCCAGGTCCTAGACGCCCCAGATACGGATGTCTACGATAGGGTGTTGGTGTCACATTAGAGAAGATACGGTGACGAAATTGATTATAGGCATCATCTAGAAGAGGAAAGTAGTTAAGAGTAACAACATGAATAAGAACAAGCTCCGATTGAGGCCGTTTAGAAAGCATTGAAAATCTCTTGGGGATCTAAGATGAAATTACTTCACTTTCTCACGATCTATATAAATTTTAATGTACGCACACATCCCCTCACACGTGTTGAAACTCTCGACCCCAAAACGACTAACCCAAAGTAACAAACAAGTATGCAAAAAACACAAGTTTTTTTTTTTTACTGTTCGGTTTTGCATGGGCTATTTCATCCCGATGCTATCCAGGTCCTAGACGCCCCTGATACGGATATCTACGATAGGGTGTTGGTGTCACATTAGAGAAGATACGGTGACGAAATTGATTATAGGCATCATCTAGAAGAGGGAAGTAGTTAAGAGTAACAACATGAATAAGAACAAGCTCCGATTGAGGCCGTTTAGAAAGCATTGAAAATCTCTTTGGGATCTAAGATGAAATTACTTCACTTTCTCACGATCTATATAAATTTTAGTGTATGCACACATCCCCTCACACGTGTTGAAACTCTCGACCCCCAAAACGACTAACCCAAAGTAACAAACAAGTATGCAAAAAACACAAGTTTTTTTGTTTTCTTGTTCGGTTTTGCATGGGCTATTTCATCCCGATGCTATCCAGGTCCTAGACGCCCCTGATACGGATGTCTACGGTAGGGTGTTGGTGTCACATTAGAGAAGATACGGTGACGAAATTGATTATAGGCATCATCTAGAAGAGGGAAGTAGTTAAGAGTAACAACATGAATAAGAACAAGCTCCGATTGAGGCCGTTTAGAAAGCATTGAAAATCTCTTTGGGATCTAAGATGAAATTACTTCACTTTCTCACGATCTATATAAATTTTAGTGTACGCACACATCCCCTCACACGTGTTGAAACTCTCGACCCCAAAACGACTAACCCAAAGTAACAAACAAGTATGCAAAAAACACAAGTTTTTTGTTTTTACTGTTCGGTTTTGCATTGGCTATTTCATCCCGTTGCTATCCAGGTCCTAGACGCCCCTGATACGGATGTCTACGATAGGGAGTTGGTGTCACATTAGAGAAGATACGGTGACGAAATTGATTATAGGCATCATCTAGAAGAGGGAAGTAGTTAAGAGTAACAACATGAATAAGAACAAGCTCCGATTGAGGCCGTTTAGAAAGCATTGAAAATCTCTTTGGGATCTAAGATGAAATTACTTCACTTTCTCACGATCTATATAAATTTTAGTGTATGCACACATCCCCTCACACGTGTTGAAACTCTCGACCCCAAAACGACTAACCCAAAGTAACAAACAAGTATGCAAAAACACAAGTTTTTTGTTTTCTTGTTCGATTTTGCATGGGTTATTTCATCCCGATGCTATCCAGGTCCTAGACGCCCCAGATACGGATGTCTACGATAGGGTGTTGGTGTCACATTAGAGAAGATACGGTGACGAAATTGATTATAGGCATCATCTAGAAGAGGAAAGTAGTTAAGAGTAACAACATGAATAAGAACAAGCTCCGATTGAGGCCGTTTAGAAAGCATTGAAAATCTCTTGGGGATCTAAGATGAAATTACTTCACTTTCTCACGATCTATATAAATTTTAATGTACGCACACATCCCCTCACACGTGTTGAAACTCTCGACCCCCAAAACGACTAACCCAAAGTAACAAACAAGTATGCAAAAAACACAAGTTTTTTTGTTTTTACTGTTCGGTTTTGCATGGGCTATTTCATCCCGATGCTATCCAGGTCCTAGACGCCCCTGATACGGATATCTACGATAGGGTGTTGGTGTCACATTAGAGAAGATACGGTGACGAAATTGATTATAGGCATCATCTAGAAGAGGGAAGTAGTTAAGAGTAACAACATGAATAAGAACAAGCTCCGATTGAGGCCGTTTAGAAAGCATTGAAAATCTCTTTGGGATCTAAGATGAAATTACTTCACTTTCTCACGATCTATATAAATTTTAGTGTACGCACACATCCCCTCACACGTGTTGAAACTCTCTGTAACACCCCAAATTTCAATAAAAAGAAAGTTAGAGAATTCCAGAAAGCAAAATTTCAAACCAACAAAAACTTTTCTTTTGCATATAGTACCATGCATAGGACTTGTGCATTTGAGTGATATGCCATGATGATTGTTATTACTTGTTATTGATATGCTCTAAAACCCTAGAGTGATCATGTGGAGATCACCAACCAAATAAATCAAAAAGGGAAGAAATTCCCATAATTGAAAAACCCTAAAAACCCTCACATATGCCCTATGGCATTTTTCGAAATTTTAACCCTAGACCTATTTGGTCTTCACCATTAGTTGAATAATGTTGTGAAACACTTATTACAACTTTTGGAAGCAAGGGTTCACAATTCAATTGATTTTCCAACACTTTTCCCACTCACATGTGATGATGACCAAATCTGCCAATTATAGTCTGGTCACCACTTTGAGCCCCTGCAATTCAATTTTCCCAAACCATTCTTTGCTAACTCCTTGCACCATTTCAAAGTCAACATCAAGGTGAACAACTTTGATGAAGACCACCCTGCCAAATTCATCTTTGATCACTAGCTATGCTCATCCAAAGTTGCAACTTTATAATAAGTTCAACAATCTTCACTTAGCCATTTTGGGCCATTTTTGAAATCCAATTTTTCCACCACCACCTCAACTCATCTCTGGTCAAGTACAACTTATCTCAACTTTCACTTTTCAAAAACATTCACCATTTGAATTATTTCCATTTTTGATATTTTTGTATTTTCCAATTTTGAACCCTATTCACACACTATTGCAAATAGTGATCTACCTCACATAATTCAAACCAAAGCTACACTACATGGTTCCCCTGCCCCCTCTAACCCTAAGGGAAGCATAGTGGAGCTAAGGAGGAGGAGCTAGATTGCATGGCATGGCCATGCCGGCCATGGCATCACCATGCCGAGCCTCCCCCTCTCTTCCTTGCTTGCCAACCTTGGCCCCCTCGCCACAGCACGCCACCACACTGCCTAGCCTCGCCTAGCACAGCCCTGGTCGAGGAGGAGCTCGACAACGCCGAGACCAGCTCGCGTCCATGGCGCCCTGGACGCCGCGCACGTCGCGCGTGTGCACGCCGCGGGCACACACTGGCCACGCGCCGCGCCGTCACCACAAGCACGCCCTGGACTCGCTGACCAGCCGTTGAGCATCGCCGCGTCGCCACGCAACCACCAGACATGCCCTCGACCCCGACCCGTGCCCGCCGTCGCCGGAGACGACAACGCGATCCCGCGACCAGCACGGCAGACACGGAAACAATGCCTCGCCCACAGACGCCGCCCGACCGCGCCATCGCCACCTACAGATTCGCCTGGACGAGGAGAACACCGTAGCACCCTCGCCTAGCCCAACACCTCGCCGGAACCGCCGCACCTCGGTCGACTTCTTCACGGCCAAGCCGCACCCTTGGCCATCTATAAATACCGCGTTCCCTGGACGAAGCTGAGCACACCACCACGTTCACCATCCTCCACTGCTTCTCCTCCACCCAACCACTCGCTCGATTCTTGCCGGAGTTGCTCCAATTTGAAGCCCGGAGCCCGCCAGTACCGCACCTCGCCGCCGTCGATTGGAGCCGATCCAGGAGACGCCGCCGGTGCCAGGAGCTTCGCCGTCGTCCACATCGACATCACGCACACTGCCAGCCACCGCGGGAGCCCTGGTTAGCTCTCCCACCCCTAGGCTCGCCGCGAACCTCGGCATCTCGCCGGAGAAGACGATGGCTCTGAGCCGTCGATCTACTCTCTAATCCTACGCCCCACGTCGCCCCGTACCGTTTCGGGTTTTAAAGGAGGCTGACGGGTGGACCCCACCCTGTCAGCAGGCCCGCGCGCACTGGATGCGCTGCTGGGCCGTTTTTCTCTTTTTAAACAGTTTCGGCCCACGTTGGTTTCCCGCCGGCCTGTTTAATTCAAATTCGTTTTAAACATTTTCCAAACAATCCAATACTGCCCAAACTTTGAAATTCAACCATTTCAAATTGGCTAAACCAAATTTAGTGAATTTGACATTGTTAGAAAGCCACTAAAATTCTCTATCCAATGCCATTGGCCTCTTGGTCAAATTCTTTGTAGAATTAATGTGACAAAAATAACAAGCCAGGGACTTTTCCCTATTCAAATAATTCTTAAAAATCAACCAAAATAGATATTAAGTTAATTCCAACTCTAATAGCTCACTTTTGACTTACACTAATTGTTTATGCAATAAAAGGGTGTGGTCACTTTGCATGATCATGCCATGGTTTAATGAATGGATATTTTGACTAGTTTAACTAGTTGATATTATCCAAAACTATTAAAGTTAAATTGTGTGAAGTCTTACACTTCATTTAAACTTGTCTCACATGAATTCATGGGATGTTTGGACCCCTGGTTCCAAACTCTCTTATATGAATTTCTTGAGATTTAAATCAAATATAGTGTTATTTAAATGGCATGAGGTGTTCCACCTCATTTAAATCATTCTACCAAATGATGATGATGATGAACATTTGATCTAGGTCAAGATGAGTTCATCCATGATTGTTGGAGAAATTAAATCTTAAGAAGATTTCAATGAGAGGAAATTATTTCTCAAGAACCCTATGGAAACTATCATTTACATATAGAATACAAATCCTATTTTAATCCCACAACCCATGCACCCTAGTTTATTTATGTGTGTGCATAGAGTAGTTTGTGTGTTTAGTTGTGATGTGTGGAATAGCCCTGGAATTAGTGAGTAATTATACTCGTATTCAAATTTAGACGGTAGCACCGGAGAGTACGCCGAAGAAGAAGGTTGCTACCAGGAGGAGGAAGAGGAACAGTTTGAGAACTACCAAGGCAAGCTAAATTACTATGCAAGCTTTTATTCTTGCCAAGTGCAAAGCCCCTTGGGGCAAGGCACCATGTCTTACCTTTTCTTATGTGAACCCATCCCAAGTTTTTACTTGTTTTCCAAATGATTTCCTTTTATAGTTAACTTTGGTCAAAACACAAGTTGGTTTTTAGAGTAGTGAGTTAGCCTTTTCCAAGCAAAGCAAGGTAGCACCTCTCATGAATTAGAGCTAGTGCTAATGAACTAAACTTGACTACTCTAGATGGGAACAATGTGATTTGAAAGGATTTTGAAAACCTTGGAATGAAGATGCCTTCCATTGAATGAATGTTGAAGGTGAATATGACCAAGAGAAGATGGTGATTTTTGATAAAACATGATGTTGGTTTGAATGCGATACCTTTCCAATTCTCAAGTACCCCCACAATACCTGATTATGGGTAGGGCTTAACTGGAAGTTTATGCGTCTTAGTATGGGTTCCCTCTAAACAAGCGTCATCGGGGTTATGCCGAAAGCTGCCTCTACCACAAAAGAAACGATACGATATGATGCGAAATGAGGTGAATGTCCGGCCCAAGCCCTGTGCAGTTCCCAGGTTGACAGTTGGTCTTCACTGGGAGGCCAAGCTCATGGGGAGAGGTGCTCATACTAGGATTCGTAAGTGAAAGGTTATGGTTGATGATCCGCGCGTGCGTGTTACGATGATTCGGGGAAATCCCGACGGATGAAATCAAATGTTGTGGCACAAGTGTGCAACCTCTGCAGAGTGTAAACCTATTCGAATAGCCGCGTCCACGGTTACGGACGGTTGGAAAGGCCATACGGTTTCCGATGTCATATCTTTGAAAATGATGTTGAAAGGTGATGGTGAAATGACTTGTGGTGGATTGAATTGAAATCACCACTTGAATGGTGGGAATGACACTAATGTTCCCCTTGGGTTAGTTAGCACTTGAATACGTTTTCTCAAAACTTTGTGAACCAAAACTAGCTTTATGCAAATAAACTAGAGCTTAGCAAACCCTACTAGAATGTCTAGCACTTTTTCTTGAATTAGTTTGCAGTACTCAACGTACTCACGGCTTTGTCCCTGGCTATTCAAATGGCGAGTATGAAGATGAACAAGGAGATGACCAGCGGGACGCCTACAACAACTAAGCGCTTTCCGACGTCAAGCGTTGGCCTGTGGACTAGAGAGTCCTTGTATCTTACGCTTCCGCTATGTTGAACTATGAACTTGTGTTTGTTCGTTGATCAATAGATCAACTATTCGTGTAATATGGATCATGTGATTCCAAATTGTAAGACTTATGGGTTGTAATGAATGATGATTTGTGATACTTAACTATTATGCCTCGCAACAACAATATTCCTGGGATTGCGATGTATGACATAATAGGCATTCGGACTTAAAAATCCGGGTGTTGACAAGTTGGTATCAGAGCCATTGTTTGACCTTAGAAGACCTTAGTTAGAATGGGCGTTCTGAAAAATTTAACTTTGAAATCAAATGAAAGGACTTATTTGTGAAAATTTACTACACTCTTGCCTTCGAGACTTTGCCAAAATTTGATCATGTCTATCTTTTTAAATCAACTTAAAACCTTGCCACACTTTGCACTCTCTAACTTACTCATCCAATTCTCTTTCAGATGGAGCCGAATGAACCCCTCAACACCAAGTTCTATCAGCTTGGAAACGGAGGAAGCTTGATCTTCGAGCATGACCTCGACTCCACTGTCGGATCACCTTGGCCGCCCACACCCCGAGTTTCACGGGATTCGGGTGGACGACCAGCCGGGAGGGGAACTGCAGTGGATTATCACTGCCGACTTGAGGGGCAAGCTGGAGCCTCCCACCTCGGAGAGGATCCTTTTCTCTTTCAGGGAAAGCAACTGGCTCGACGGGCTTGCACGTGCTCTTTAGGAAGCACTTGCTCGTCTGTGCGGACAGAATACCGAAGCCCTTCGTGAGGAACGCTTTGCGCATCTCGCACGGCGTAACTCTGACGGAAGACCCATGGATGTGCCACTCCACCCCTGGGCTTGAGGCACCATGTGGATCACTTGGACTTCATGCTCTACCGGACTCAGAGGGACCTCGACGCCTCTCGCGCTTACGCGAACCAGACCCATGCTCACATCATCGAGCAGGGTGAGGCGATCAAGCTACTCAACAACGACCGCAGGAACCTTCGCCAGCAGCGTGCCAAGAAGGACGCTACGATTCGCCGCCTTCGCGACCGGATCGCGTCACTTGAGGCCACTGTCACGGCCCAGGAGGATCAGATTCGTCACATGGAGGAGGACGATGAAGGCATCGATATTCAGGGAGGAGACGGCTTGATGAGCGATGACGATGACTTTGAGGAGGACGAGAACACCGAGGAGGAGGACTACGAGTTCCTGGAGGCCGGACAGGATGACTACGTCCCGATTGATATCGACGATGAGGAGTAGTTGCACTAGTTTCACTTATAGTAGGTGTGAGTTGTATCCCGTCCTTTGTATCGTAGCATGGGAATGGTTCTTAAAACCATTGGAGTATGTGTGTAGTTTGTACTATGTGTTGCATGAATGAATGAATGTTATGTTTGTCATGAAAAGATTACAAGTTTTCAAATGTTTTTCAAACTTAAATGAACCATAGAATGTTCCCTCTTATCTCATGATCTTCTATACCTTCAGATGGCCCCTCCGAATCGCACCAACGACGCGATGATGCAGCTTCTGCAAACCCTGCTTGCAGACCGGGAAACCGAGAGAGCCGAGCGCCAAGCCAACATCATCGCCTTGCAGAACATCGCCCAAGGCCATGGAAATCATGACCACCCCGGATCCAAGCTCAAGAACTTCCAGAACACCAACCCTCCGGTGTTTAGCAAGACCGAGGAGCCCCTCGACGCCGACGATTGGCTCCAGACTATGGAGAACAATCTGGAAGTAGCTGGAGTGGAAGCCAACGAGAAGGTGTTGTTCGCCACTCACTACCTCGCTGGACCAGCTCGCGCTTGGTGGACAAGTACCCGTGCCATGAACGGAGGTCAATTCATGACTTGGGAGGATTTCAAACTCAAGTTCAGCAAGTACCATGTACCCCCGGGTCTTATCAAGAAGATGAGGGATGAGTTCCGTGAACTGAAACAAGGTCGCATGACGGTGGTTGAGTACCGTGACAAGTTTCTCACCTTGTCAAGGTATGCCCCTGATGAGACGGACACCGTTGAAAAGAGGAAGGAGAGATTCCTGAACGGGCTGCATGATGAGATGCAGACTGTCCTCGTCAACATCCCCTTCGCCGACCTCGAAGCCTGTCAACACCCGGATTTTTTAAGTCCGAATGCCTATTATGTCATACATCGCAATCCCAGGAATATTGTTGTTGCGAGGCATAATAGTTAAGTATCACAGTCATCATTCATTACAACCCATAAGTCTTACAAATTTGAATCACATGATCCATATTACACGAATAGTTGATCTATTGATCAACGAACAAACACAAGTTCATAGTTCAACATAGCGGAAGCGTAAGATACAAGGACTCTCTAGTCCACAGGCCAACGCTTGACGTCGGAAGGCGCTTAGTTGTCGTAGGCATCCTGCTGGTCATCTCCTTGTTCATCTTCATACTCTGGCCATTTGAATAGCCAGGGACAAAGCCGTGAGTACGTTGAGTACTCGCAAACTAATTCAAGAAAAAGTGCTAGATATTCTAGTAGGGTTTGCTAAGCTCTAGTTTATTTGCATAAAGCTAGTTTTGGTTCACAAAGTTTTGAGAAAAACTTATTCAAGTGCTAACTAACCCAAGGGGGAACATTAGTGTCATTCCCACCATTCAAATGGTGATTTCAATTCAATCCACCACAAGTCAATTCACCATCACCTTTCAACATCATTTTCAAAGATATGACATCGGGAACTGTATGGCCTTTCCAACCGTCCGTAACCGTGGACGCGGCTATTCGAATAGGTTTACACTCTGCAGAGGTTGCACACTTGTGCCACAACATTTGATTTCATCCGTCGGGATTTCCCCGAATAATCGTAACACAGTACGCGGATCATCAACCATAACCTTTCACTTACGAATCCTAGTATGAGCACCTCTCCCCATGAGCTTGGCCTCCCAAAGAAGACCAATCACAACCCGGGAATCGCACAGGCTTGGGCCGGACATTCACCTCATTTCGCATCATATCGTATCGTTTCTTTTGTGGTAGAGGCAGCTTTCGGCATAACCCCGATGACGCTTGTTTAGAGGGAACCCATACTAAGACGCATAAACTTCCAGTTAAGCCCTACCCATAATCAGGTATTGTGGGGGTACTTGAGAATTGGAAAGGTATCGCATTCAAACCAACATCATGTTTTATCAAAAATCACCATCTTCTCTTGGTCATATTCACCTTCAAAAATCATTCAATGGAATGCATCTTCATTCCAAGGTTTCAAAATCCTTTCAAAAATCACAAAGTTCCCATCTAGAGTAGTCAAGTTTAGTTGATTAGCACTAGCTCTAAGTCATGAGGGGTGCTACCTTGCTTTGCTTGGAAAGGCTAACTCACTACTCTAACAACCACTTGTATTTGACCAAAGTTAACTATAAAAGGAAAAAAAATCATTTGGAAAACAAGTAAAACTTGGGATGGGTTCTCATAAGAAAAGGTAAGACATGGTGCCTTGCCCCAAGGGGCTTTGCACTTGGCAAGAATAAAAGCTTGCATAGTAATTTAGCTTGCCTTGGTAGTTCTCAAACTGTTCCTCTTCCTCCTCCTGGTAGCAACCTTCTTCTTCGGCGTACTCTCCGGTGCTACCGTCTAAATTTGAATACGAGTATAATTACTCACTAATTCCAGGGCTATTCCACACATCACAAATAAACACACAAACTACTCTATGCACACACATAAATAAACTAGGGTGCATGGGTTGTGGGATTAAAATAGGATTTGTATTCTATATGTAAATGATAGTTTCCATAGGGTTCTTGAGAACTAATTTCCTCTCATTGAAATCTTCTTAAGATTTAATTTCTCCAACAATCATGGATGAACTCATCTTGACCTAGATCAAATGTTCATCATCATCATCATTTGGGAGAATGATTTAAATGAGGTGGAACACCTCATGCCATTTAAATAACACTACACTTGATTTAAATCTCAAGAATTTCATATAAGAGAGTTTGGAACCAGGGGTCCAAACATCCCATGAATTCATGTGATACAAGTTTAAATGAAGTATAAGACTTCACACCATTTAACTTTACTAATTTTGGACAATATCAACTAGATAAACTAGTCAAAATATCCATTCACTAAACCATGGCATGATCATGCAAAGTGACCACACCATTTTATTGTAAAAACAATTAGTGTAAGTCAAATGTGAGCTATTAGAGTTGGAATTAACTTAATATCTATTTTGGTTGATTTTTAAGAATTATTTGAATAGGGAAAAGTCCCTGGCTTGTTATTTTTGTCACATTAATTCTACAAAGAATTTGACCAAGAGGCCAGTGGCATTGGATAGAGAATTTCAGTGGCTTTCTAACAATGTCAAATTCACTAAATTTGGTTTAGCCAATTGGAAACTATTTAATTTCAAAGTTTGGGCAGTATTGAAATTGGGTGAAATTGATTTAAACGAATTTTGAATAAAAGGGCCGGCGGGAAAACGAAGCTGGGCCGATTTGAAATAAAACGGCCCACCTCAGCCCACCACGCGTCTGTGCCCGCGTGGGCTGCCTGACAGGGGGGTCCCGCATGTCAGCGGCGTTTAAAACCCGAAACGGTACGAGCGACGTGGCGCGTAGGATTAGAGAGTAGATCGACGGCTCAGAGCCATCGTCTTCTCCGGCGAGATGCCGAGGTTCTGGCGGCGAGCCTAGGGGGTGGGAGAGCTAACCAGGGCTCCCGCGGTGGCTGGCAGTGTGCGTGATGTAGATGTGGACGACGGCGAAGCTCCTGGTACTGGCGGCGTCTCCTGGATCGGCTTCAATCGACGGCGATCTTCCGCGGCGTCCGGCGGCAGTGAGGTGGCGATTGGGTGGCTATGGCGGGGAATGTCGACGGTGAAGTGGCTCAGGCGGTCGAGTGAGAAGAGGGGAGTGTGCTGGTGTGCTCAATTCGACGAACGGAGCCCTCCTTTTATAGGCGAGCGAGTGACCGTGGGGGCTGCGGCGAAGTCAACAGGCTCGCGGCGATTCCGGCGAGCGGTTGGGCTAGGCGAGGGTGCTACGGTGTTCTCCTCGTCCAGGCGAATCTGTAGGTGGCAACGGCGCGGTCGGGCGGCGTCGGTAGGCGACGCATTGCTTCCGTGTCTGCCGTGCTGGTCGCGGGATCGCGTCGTCGTCTCCGGCGGCGGCGGGCACGGGTTGTGGTCGAGATCATGTCTAGGCGCGCTGCGGTGTCACAGTGAGGCTCAACGTGTTCGCCGGGGGTCCAGGGGGTGCTCGAGGTCATGGCGTGGCGCGTGGCCAGGGTGTGTCCGCGGCGTGCACGCGCTCGACGCGAGCGGCGTCCAGGGCGCCATGGACGCGTGCTGGTCTGGCCAATGCAGGGCTCCTCCTCGACAACGGCCGAGGCTAGGCGACTCAGTAGAGTGAGGTGGAGTGCAGGGACATGGTGGCCAGGGTCGGCGATGAAGGAGAGAGGGGGAGGTGGTTGGCTCGGCGACATGGCCGGCATGGCCATGTCCTAGCTTCTCTCCTCCTCTCCTTAGCTCAACTATGTGGCCTTGATGGTTTAAGGGGACCAGGGAACAATGTAGTATAGCCTTGGTTTGAATTAGGTGAGGTATATCACTATTTGCAATAGTTGCAAATAGTGCCCAATTTTGGAAATTCACAAAAATGTCCAAATTTGAAATAATTCAAAAGGTGAACCTTTTTGAAAAGTGAGTGTTGAGATAAGTTGTACTTGACCAGAGATGAGTTGAGGTGGTGGTGGAAAAATTGGATTTCAAAATTTGGCCAAAATGGCTAAGTGGAGATTGTTGACAATGTTAAAAAGTCAAGACTTTGGATGAGCATAGCTAGTGATCAAAGATGAATTTGGCAGGGTGGTCTTCATCAAAGTTGTTCACCTTGATGTTGACTTTGAAATGGTGCAAGGAGTTAGCAAAGAATGGTTTGGGAAAATTGAATGTCAGGGGCTCAAAGTGGTGATCAGACTGAAATTGGCAGATTTGGTCATCATCACATGTGAGTGGGAAAAGTGTTTGAAAATTATTTGAAAAGTGAAACCTTGGTTCCAAAAGTTGTGATAAGTGTTTAATAACATTATTCAACTAATGGTGAAGGCCAATTAGGTCTAGGGTCAAAATTTATAAAAATGCCATAGGGCATATGTGAGGGTTTTTAGGGTTTTGCCCTTTTATTTGATTTTCTTCCTCTTTGATTTATTTGGTTGGTGATCTTCATATGATCACTCTAGGGTTTTAGAGCACATCAAAAAGGCAAGTAATAATAATCATCATGGCATATCACTCAAATGCACAAGTCCTATGCAGGGTACTATATGCAAAAGAAAAGTTTTTGTTGGTTTGAAATTTTGTATTTCTGGAATCTTCTAACTTTCTTTTTCATTGAAATTTGGGGTGTTACAAACCCTTCCCCCTTACAAAAGATCTCGTCCCGAGATCAAAAAGAAAGTTAGGTACTAAAGAGATCTGGGTACTCCTTCTTCATGAAGTCTTCGCGTTCCTGTGGCTTCATCCTCGGTATGATTGCTCCATTGGATCTTTAGAAACTTGATGCTTCGGGTGCGGGTGGTTCTGTATGCTTCTTCTAGGATGCGAATCGGCACTTCGCGGTAAGTCAGATCCTTGTTGATATCCACCGATCGGTGATCGATGTTCTTGAACACTTCGGTCTTCTCAGGGACTTCAAGACATTTCCGGAGAAGTGAGATGTGAAAAACGTCGTGCACAGCCGACATTTCTTCAGGCAACTCCAGTTGATAAGATACTTCACCTCGGCGGCTGAGGACTTGGAAAGGTCCCACGTAGCGAGGTGCAAGCTTTCCTTTCAGCTGAAACCTTTGCATCCCTTTCAAGGGGGATACTTTGAGATAGACAAAATCTCCGATCTCAAAGGTCATCTCCCGACGTCTCTTGTCGGCGTAGCTCTTCTGTCTGGATTGCGCAGTCTTGAGGTACTCACGGATCTTGTGAACCTTCTCTTCGGCTTCACGAAGAACGTCTGGGCCGAAAACTTGACTCTCTCCGACTTCTGACCAGTTCAGGGGGGTACGGCACTTCCTTCCGTACAAGGCTTCAGAGGGGGCCATCTGTAGGCTGGCTTGATAACTATTGTTGTATGAGAATTCTGCGTAAGGTAGGCAGTCTTCCCACTTGGATCCGTATTCCAAGACGCATGCTCTAAGCATGTCTTCCGATCTCGGTTTACTCTCTCAGTCTGTCCGTCGGTGCGAGGGTGATAGGCGGTGCTGAAATTTAGGCGAGTGCCTAGTCCTTCATGCACTTTCTGCCAGAACCTTGAGGTGAACTGTGATCCTCTATCTGACACTATCGATTTGGGGGTTCCATGCAAAGCGACTATTCTGGAGATGTAGAGTTCAGCTAACTTGGGGCCTTGATAGGTGGTTTTGACGGCGATGAAATGGGCGACTTTGGTCAATCTATCGACCACTACCCATATGGAATCATTGCCTTTGCTGGATTTGGGCAGTCCGGTGACAAAGTCCATTCCTACGGAGTCCCATTTCCATTCTGGAATCTGAAGGGGTTGCAACAGTCCGGCGGGTCTCTGGTGTTCTGCCTTAACTCGCTGGCAGATGTCACACTTAGCGATATAGCTACCGATCTCTCTCTTCATTCCGTGCCACCAAAATTGTTCTTTCAGGTCCTGGTACATCTTGGTACCTCCGGGGTGG
Source organism: Lolium perenne (assembly GCF_019359855.2). Lineage (NCBI taxonomy): Eukaryota > Viridiplantae > Streptophyta > Magnoliopsida > Poales > Poaceae > Lolium > Lolium perenne. Next base: position 113,434 of record NW_027249022.1, on the reverse strand, counting down.
ATTGAGTAAAGGGTGTGATGGGCTTCTTGCAGGTTGAGTTGTTTCAGGTCAGAGTCCGATGGTACGCAGAGGCGTTCTTTGTACCAAAGCACTCCGGCTTCGTCAATGGTGAATCCGGGGGCTTTTCCTGCGGCTATCTGTTTCTTGATTCCATTAATGCTAGCGTTGTCCTTCTGGGCTTCCTTGATCTGACCAATCAAGGTGGGTTGCAGTTCAATGCTGGCTAGGAATCCTTCACTTACAAGTTCAAGTCTGAACTGTTCGAACTCTTGGTGCAAACTAGGCTGTTCGGTTGCGAGCATGGAGTTCAAGCGCACGGCGATCGACTCAAAGCATCCGCTACCACATTGGCCTTGCCGGGGTGGTAGTGAATCTCCATGTCGTAATCCTTGATCAATTCGATCCATCGGCGTTGTCTCATGTTTAACTCCTTCTGGGTGAAAATGTATTTGAGGCTTTTGTGGTCGGAGTAAATCTCGCATCGATTACCCATGAGATAATGACGCCAAACTTTCAAGGCTAAGACCACGGCTGCAAGCTCGAGGTCGTGGGTTGGGTAGTTCTGCTCATGTTGCTTGAGTTGTCTAGAAAGGTAGGATACAACCTTTCCTTCTTGCATAAGCACGCATCCAAGTCCAGTCTTGGAGGCGTCGCAATATACGTCAAAGGGCTTTGCGATATCTGGCATGATCAGGATTGGGGCTGTTGTCAGTCTACTCTTGAGCTGTTGAAAGCTCTCTTCACACTTGTCGGTCCACTCAAACTTTCTGTCCTTTTTCAGCAGTTGGGTCATTGGTCGAGCGATGCTCGAAAAACCTTCTACAAATCTGCGGTAATATCCGGCTAATCCAAGAAAAGCACGGACCTCAGTTTGTGTGGTCGGAGCTTTCCATTCCATAACAGTTTTGATCTTGGCGGGATCTACGGCAATTCCTCCTGCAGACAAGATGTGTCCGAGGAATCCAACTTCTTCCAGCCAAAACTCACACTTGCTAAACTTGGCGTACAACTGGTGCTGTCTCAGGGTTTCTAGAACAATCTCCAGATGCTGTTCATGTTCTTCTTCGGACTTGGAGTAGACCAAAATGTCGTCGATGAAAACAACGACAAATTTGTCCAAGAAGTTCATGAAGATCTTATTCATGAGATTCATGAAATAAGCGGGAGCATTGGTCAGTCCAAATGACATGACGTTGTACTCATACAACCCATATCTGGTGGTAAAGGCAGTTTTTGGAATATCGGTGGCTCGGATTTTCTGTTGGTGGTATCCAGTTCTAAGATCAATTTTCGAGAAAACTCGGGATCCGGTGAGTTGGTCGAACAAGTCTTCGATCTTGGGTAAGGGGTATTTGTTTTTGATGGTGACATCGTTAAGCTTACGATAGTCGGTGCATAAACGATTTGCACCATCCTTCTTGTCGACAAACAAGACGGGGGATCTCCAGGGGGATGCACTTGGTCTAATCAAACCTTTGGCTAACATGTCATCTATTTGCTTCTTCAGCTCCACAAGCTCGGCTGCGTTCATGCTGTAGGCTCTCTGGGCGATGGGTCCAGTTCCAGGGATTAACTCGATGATAAACTCGATATCCCGGTCCGGGGGCATACCGGGTAGATCATCCGGAAACACATCAGGGTAGCGACAAACGACCCTGATTTGATCCAGAGTAGGCTTGGATACACTTTGGTTGCAGGTAAATTTTCTGGGTAGTTTTTCAGAGACGTGCTCAACTACGATTCCGGTGCTGCTAGTCATGGTTATGGCTTTCTTGGCGCAGTCTATCAATCCATTGTGTTTGGACATCCAGTCCATTCCTAGGACAACTTCCAAACCTTTGGTTCCAAGTATGATGAGATTTGCAAAGAAATCAACATCATGGATTTTGATTGGCACATTTTTACAAAATTTTCGGCTTTGGTGGTTGATCCGGGATTTGAACTATCATAACATGCTTCAAACCGAGGGGTTGAATTTTACTTGTTGATGCAAAATCTTCATGACAAAGGAATGCGATGCTCCGGCATCAAACAACACTCTAGCTGGGGTGGGGTTGACAGAACACGTACCCAGTACCACATCTGGGGCTTCCGGGGCTTCTTCGGCGGGCCGGTGGTCGAGGCGGCCGTGGCGGTTGGGGGGGGGGGGGGGGGCGAACTTCTTGGCGGTGGAGACACGGCGTTGCTGCTGAGCAGAGCAGCGGTGTTGCCGGCGAGCTTGGCAAGACGCTTGGGACACTCGTTGGAGTAGTGCCCCACTACACCACACTCATAACAAGTGATAGTGCTCTTGTCCTGCTTGTTCGCAACGGGAATGGCATTGCTCCGGATTACGGGGTTGGTGTTGGTGTTGGTGTTGTTGGTGTTCGGGGCTCGAGGTGGAGCGCGGTTGTAGTTGTTGTTGTTGTAGTTGGGGTTGTAGCCTCCTGGCTTGGAGTTTCCTCCACTTCGGTTACGATAACCGGGCGAGAGTTCTGCATCGGGGGTTTGTTATGTCTCGGATTGAAACCTCCGCTTGAGCTAGGGCGAAACTTTTGGGGGTGGCTTGATCCACTACGATTTGCCATGCGGCGCTTGCGGTTCTCATTGGCTTGGTTTAACTTGCCCTCCATCCGGATGGCGGAGTCAACAAGGGCTTCGAGGTCGGCGAAGGGGATGTTGACGAGGACAGTCTGCATCTCATCATGCAGCCCGTTCAGGAATCTCTCCTTCCTCTTTTCAACGGTGTCCGTCTCATCAGGGGCATACCTTGACAAGGTGAGAAACTTGTCGCGGTACTCAACCACCGTCATGCGACCTTGTTTCAGTTCACGGAACTCATCCCTCATCTTCTTGATAAGACCCGGGTACATGGTACTTGCTGAACTTGAGTTTGAAATCCTCCCAAGTCATGAATTGACCTCCGTTCATGGCACGGGTACTTGTCCACCAAGCGCGAGCTGGTCCAGCGAGGTAGTGAGTGGCGAACAACACCTTCTCGTTGGCTTCCACTCCAGCTACTTCCAGATTGTTCTCCATAGTCTGGAGCCAATCGTCGGCGTCGAGGGGCTCCTCGGTCTTGCTAAACACCGGAGGGTTGGTGTTCTGGAAGTTCTTGAGCTTGGATCCGGGGTGGTCATGATTTCCATGGCCTTGGGCGATGTTCGCAAGGCGATGATGTTGGCTTGGCGCTCGGCTCTCTCGGTTTCCCGGTCTGCAAGCAGTGGTTTGCGAAGCTGCATCATCGCGTCGTTGGTGCGATTCGGAGGGGCCATACGAAGGTATAGAAGATCATGAGATAAGAGGGAACATTCTATGGTTCATTTAAGTTTGAAAAACATTTGAAAACTTGTAATCTTTTCATGACAAACATAACATTCATTCATTCATGCAACACATAGTACAAACTACACACATACTCCAATGGTTTTAAGAACCATTTTCATGCTACGATACAAAGGACGGGATACAACTCACACCTACTATAAGTGAAACTAGTGCAACTACTCCTCATCGTCGATATCAATCGGGACGTAGTCATCCTGTCCGGCCTCCAGGAACTCGTAGTCCTCCTCCTCGGTGTTCTCGTCCTCCTCAAAGTCATCGTCATCGCTCAGAAAGGCGTCTCCTCCCTGAATATCGATGCCTTCATCGTCCTCCTCCATGTGACGAATCTGATCCTCCTGGGCCGTGACAGTGGCCTCAAGTGACGCGATCCGGTCGCGAAGGCGGCGAATCGTAGCGTCCTTCTTGGCACGCTGCTGGCGAAGGTTCCTGCGGTCGTTGTTGAGTAGCTTGATCGCCTCACCCTGTTCGATGATGTGAGCATGGGTCTGGTTCGCGTAAGCGCGAGAGGCGTCGAGGTCTCTCTGAGTCTGGTAGAGCATGAAGTCCAAGTGATCCACATGGTGCCTCAACTGGGGGTGGAGTGGCACATCCATGGGTCTTCCGTCAGAGTTACGCCGTGCGAGATGCGCAAAGCGTTCCTCACGAAGGGCTTCGGTATTCTGTCCGCACAGACGAGCAAGTGCTTCCTGAAGAGCACGTGCAAGCCCGTCGAGCCAGTTGCTTTCCCTGAAAGAGAAAAGGATCCTCTCCGAGGTGGGAGGCTCCAGCTTGCCCCTCAAGTCGGCAGTGATAATCCACTGCAGTTCCCCTCCCGGCTGGTCGTCCACCTGAATCCCGTGAAACTCGGGGTGTGGGCGGCCAAGGTGATCCGACAGGGAATCGAGGTCATGCTCGAAGATCAAGCTTCCTCCGTTTCCAAGCTGATAAAACTTGGTGTTGAGGGGTTCATTCGGCTCCATCTGAAAGAGAATTGGGTGAGTAAGTTAGAGAGTGCAAAGTGTGGCAAGGTTTTAAGTTGATTTAAATAAGATAGAACATGATCAAATTTTGGCAAAGTCTCGAAGGCAAGAGTGTAGTAAATTTTCACAAATAAGTCCTTTCATTTGATTTCAAAGTTAAATTTTTCAGAACGCCCATTCTAACTAAGGTCTTCTAAGGTCAAACAATGGCTCTGATACCAACTTGTCCAGAGATGAGTTGAGGTGGTGGTGGAAAAATTGGATTTCAAAATTTGGCCAAAATGGCTAAGTGGAGATTGTTGACAATGTTAAAAAGTCAAGACTTTGGATGAGCATAGCTAGTGATCAAAGATGAATTTGGCAGGGTGGTCTTCATCAAAGTTGTTCACCTTGATGTTGACTTTGAAATGGTGCAAGGAGTTAGCAAAGAATGGTTTGGGAAAATTGAATGTCAGGGGCTCAAAGTGGTGATCAGACTGAAATTGGCAGATTTGGTCATCATCACATGTGAGTGGGAAAAGTGTTTGAAAATTATTTGAAAAGTGAAACCTTGGTTCCAAAAGTTGTGATAAGTGTTTAATAACATTATTCAACTAATGGTGAAGGCCAATTAGGTCTAGGGTCAAAATTTATAAAAATGCCATAGGGCATATGTGAGGGTTTTTAGGGTTTTGCCCTTTTATTTGATTTTCTTCCTCTTTGATTTATTTGGTTGGTGATCTTCATATGATCACTCTAGGGTTTTAGAGCACATCAAAAAGGCAAGTAATAATAATCATCATGGCATATCACTCAAATGCACAAGTCCTATGCAGGGTACTATATGCAAAAGAAAAGTTTTTGTTGGTTTGAAATTTTGTATTTCTGGAATCTTCTAACTTTCTTTTTCATTGAAATTTGGGGTGTTACAAAGCCCTTGTTGACTCCGCCATCCAGATGGAGGGCAAGTTGAACCAAGCCAATGAGAACCGCAAGCGCCGCATGGCAAATCAGAGTGGATCAAGCCACCCCCAAAAGTTTCGCCCTAGCTCAAGCGGAGGTTTCAATCCGAGACATAACAAACCCCCGATACAGAACTCTCGCCCCGGTTATCAGAACCGAAGTGGAGGAAACTCCAAGCCAGGAGGCTACAACCCCAACTACAACAACAACAACTACAACCGCGCTCCACCTCGAGCCCCGAACACCAACAACACCAACACCAACCCCAGAACCGGGAGCAATGCCATTCCCGTTGCGAACAAGCAGGACAAGAGCACTATCACTTGTTATGAGTGTGGTGTAGTGGGGCACTACTCCAACGAGTGTCCCAAGCGTCTTGCCAAGCTCGCCGGCAACACCGCTGCTCCTGCTCAGCAGCAACGCCGTGTCTCCACCGGCAAGAAGTTCGCCCCCAACAACCCCAACAACCGCAACGGCCGCCTCTACCACATGAACGCCGAAGAAGCCCAGGAAGCCCCAGATGTGGTACTGGGTATGTTTTCTGTCAACCACACCCCTGCTAGAGTGTTGTTTGATTCCGGAGCATCGCATTCCTTTGTCACCGAAGATTTTGCATCAACAAGTAAAATTCAACCCCTCAGTTTGAAGCATGTTATGATAGTTCAAATCCCCGGATCAACCACCAAAGCCGTAAAAATTTTGTAAAAATGTGCCAATCAAAATCCATGATGTTGATTTCTTTGCAAATCTCATCATACTTGGAACCAAAGGTTTGGAAGTTGTCCTAGGAATGGACTGGATGTCCAAACACAATGGATTGATAGACTGCGCCAAGAAAGCCATAACCATGACTAGCAGCACCGGAATCGTAGTTGAGCACGTCTCTGAAAAACTACCCAGAAAATTTACCTGCAACCAAAGTGTATCCAAGCCTACTCTGGATCAAATCAGGGGTCGTTTGTCGCTACCCTACGATGTGTTTCCGGATGATCTACCGGTATGCCCCCGGACCGGGATATCGAGTTTATCATCGAGTTAATCCCCGAATCTGGACCCATCGCCAGAGAGCCTACGGCATGAACGCAGCCGAGCTTGTGGAGCTGAAGAAGCAAATAGATGACATGTTAGCCAAAGGTTTGATCAGACCAAGTGCATCCCCACGGAGATCCCCGTCTTGTTTGTCGACAAGAAGGATGGTGCAAATCGTTTATGCACCGACTATCGTAAGCTTAACGATGTCACCATCAAAAACAAATACCCCTTACCCAAGATCGAAGACTTGTTCGACCAACTCACCGGATCCCGAGTTTTCTCGAAAATTGATCTTAGAACTGGATACCACCAACTGAAAATCCGAGCCACCGATATTCCAAAAACTGCCTTTACCACCAGATATGGGTTGTATGAGTACAACGTCATGTCATTTGGACTGACCAATGCTCCCTCTTATTTCATGAATCTCATGAATAAGATCTTCATGAACTTCTTGGACAAATTTGTCGTTGTTTTCATCGACGACATTTTGGTCTACTCCAAGTCCGAAGAAGAACATGAACAGCATCTGGAGATTGTTCTAGAAACCCTGAGACAGCACCAGTTGTACGCCAAGTTTAGCAAGTGTGAGTTTTGGCTGGAAGAAGTTGGATTCCTCGGACACATCTTGTCTGCAGGAGGAATTGCCGTAGATCCCGCCAAGATCAAAACCGTTATGGAATGGAAAGCTCCGACCACACAAACTGAGGTCCGTGCTTTTCTTGGATTAGCCGGATATTACCGCAGATTTGTAGAAGGATTTTCGAGCATCGCTCGACCAATGACCCAACTGCTGAAAAAGAAAAGAAAGTTTGAGTGGACCGACAAGTGTGAAGAGAGCTTTCAACAGCTCAAGAGTAGACTGACAACAGCCCCAATCCTGATCATGCCAGATATCGCAAAGCCCTTTGACGTATATTGCGACGCCTCCAAGACTGGACTTGGATGCGTGCTTATGCAAGAAGGAAAGGTTGTATCCTACCTTTCTAGACAACTCAAGCAACATGAGCAGAACTACCCAACCCACGACCTCGAGCTTGCAGCCGTGGTCTTAGCCTTGAAAGTTTGGCGTCATTACCTCATGGGTAATCGATGCGAGATTTATTCCGACCACAAAAGCCTCAAATACATTTTCACCCAGAAGGAGTTAAACATGAGACAACGCCGATGGATCGAATTGATCAAGGATTACGACATGGAGATTCACTACCACCCCGGCAAGGCCAATGTGGTAGCGGATGCTTTGAGTCGACTGCCGTGCGATTGAACTCCATGCTGCAACCGAACAGCCTAGTTTGCACCAAGAGTTTGAACAGTTCAGACTTGAACTTGTAAGTGAAGGATTCCTAGCCAGCATCGAATCGCAACCCACCTTGATTGGTCAGATCAAGGAAGCCCGAAGGACAACGCTAGCATTGATGGAATCAAGAAACAGATAGCCGCAGGAAAAGCCCGGATTCACCATTGACGAAGCCGGAGTGCTTTGGTACAAAGAAACGCCTACGTGTACCATCGGACTCGACTGAAACAAGTCAACCTGCAAGAAGCCCATGACACCCTTTACTCAATCCACCCCGGAGGTACCAAGATGTAACAGGACCTGAAAGTACAATTTTGGTGGCACGGAATGAAGGGAGAGATCGGTAGCTATATCGGTAAGTGTGACCTCTGCCAGCGAGTTAAGGCAGAACACCGAGACCCGCCGGATCGTTGCAACCCCTTCAGATTCCAGAATGGTAATGGGACTCCGTAGGAATGGACTTTATCACCGGACTGCCCAAATCCAGCAAAGGCAATGATTCCATATGGGTAGTGGTCGATAGATTGACCAAAGTCGCCCATTTCATCGCCGTCAAAACCACCTATCAAGGCCCCAAGTTAGCTGAACTCTACATCTCCAGAATAGTCGCTTTGCATGGAACCCCCAAATCGATAGTGTCAGATAGAGGATCACAGTTCACCTCAAGGTTCTGGCAGAAGGTGCATGAAGGACTAGGCACTCGCCTAAATTTCAGCACCGCCTATCACCCTCAGACCGACGGACAGACTGAGAGAGTAAACCAGATCTTTGGAAGACATGCTTAGAGCATGCGTCTTTGGAATACGGATCCAAGTGGGAAGACTGCCTACCTTACGCAGAATTCTCATACAACAATAGTTATCAAGCCAGCCTACGATGGCCCCCTTTGAAGCCTTGTACGGAAGGAAGTGCCGTACCCCCCGAATCGGTCGAAGTCGGAGAGAGTCAAGTTTTCGGCCCAGACGTTCTTCGTGAAGCCGAAGAGAAGGTTCACAAGATCCGTGAGTACCTCAAGACCGCGCAATCCAGACATTTAAGAGCTACGCCGACAAGAGACGCCGGGAGATGACCTTTGAGATCGGAGATTTTGTCTATCTCAAAGTATCCCCCTTGAAAGGGATGCAAAGGTTTCAGCTGAAAGGAAAGCTTGCACCTCGCTACGTGGGACCTTTCCAAGTCCTCAGCCGCCGAGGTGAAGTATCTTATCAACTGGAGTTGCCTGAAGAAATGTCGGCTGTGCACGACGTTTTCACATCTCACTTCTCCGGAAATGTCTTGAAGTCCCTGAGAAGACCGAAGTGTTCAAGAACATCGATCACCGATCGGTGGATATCAACAAGGATCTGACTTACCGCGAAGTGCCGATTCGCATCCTAGAAGAAGCTTACAGAACCACCCGCACCCGAAGCATCAAGTTTCTAAAGATCCAATGGAGCAATCATACCGAGGATGAAGCCACCTGGGAACGCGAAGACTTCATGAAGAAGGAGTACCCAGATCTCTTTAGTACCTAACTTTCTTTTTGATCTCGGGACGAGATCTTTTGTAAGGGGGAAGGGTTTGTAACACCCCAAATTTCAATGAAAAAGAAAGTTAGAGAATTCCAGAAATACAAATTTTCAAACCAACAAAAACTTTTCTTTTGCATATAGTACCATGCATAGGACTTGTGCATTTGAGTGATATGCCATGATGATTGTTATTACTTGTTATTGATATGCTCTAAAACCCTAGAGTGATCATGTGGAGATCACCAACCAAATAAATCAAAAAGGGAAGAAATTCCCATAATTGAAAAACCCTAAAAACCCTCACATATGCCCTATGGCATTTTTCGAAATTTTAACCCTAGACCTATTTGGTCTTCACCATTAGTTGAATAATGTTGTGAAACACTTATTACAACTTTTGGAAGCAAGGGTTCACAATTCAATTGATTTTCCAACACTTTTCCCACTCACATGTGATGATGACCAAATCTGCCAATTATAGTCTGGTCACCACTTTGAGCCCCTGCAATTCAATTTTCCCAAACCATTCTTTGCTAACTCCTTGCACCATTTCAAAGTCAACATCAAGGTGAACAACTTTGATGAAGACCACCCTGCCAAATTCATCTTTGATCACTAGCTATGCTCATCCAAAGTTGCAACTTTATAATAAGTTCAACAATCTTCACTTAGCCATTTTGGGCCATTTTTGAAATCCAATTTTTCCACCACCACCTCAACTCATCTCTGGTCAAGTACAACTTATCTCAACTTTCACTTTTCAAAAACATTCACCATTTGAATTATTTCCATTTTTGATATTTTTGTATTTTCCAATTTTGAACCCTATTCACACACTATTGCAAATAGTGATCTACCTCACATAATTCAAACCAAAGCTACACTACATGGTTCCCCTGCCCCCTCTAACCCTAAGGGAAGCATAGTGGAGCTAAGGAGGAGGAGCTAGATTGCATGGCATGGCCATGCCGGCCATGGCATCACCATGCCGAGCCTCCCCCTCTCTTCCTTGCTTGCCAACCTTGGCCCCCTCGCCACAAAGACGCCACCACACGGCCGAGCCTCGCCTAGCACAGCCCTGGTCGAGGAGGAGCTCGACAACGCCGAGACCAGCTCGCGTCCATGGCGCCCTGGACGCTGCGCACGTCGCGCGTGTGCACGCCGCGGGCACACACTGGCCACGCGCCGCGCCGTCACCACAAGCACGCCCTGGACTCGCTGACCAGCCGTTGAGCATCGCCGCGTCGCCACGCAACCACCAGACATGCCCTCGACCCCGACCCGTGCCCGCCGTCGCCGGAGACGACAACGCGATCCCGCGACCAGCACGGCAGACACGGAAACAATGCCTCGCCCACGACGCCGCCCGACCGCGCCATCGCCACCTACAGATTCGCCTGGACGAGGAGAACACCGTAGCACCCTCGCCTAGCCCAACACCTCGCCGGAACCGCCGCACCTCGGTCGACTTCTTCACGGCCAAGCCGCACCCTTGGCCATCTATAAATACCGCGTTCCCTGGACGAAGCTGAGCACACCACCACGTTCACCATCCTCCACTGCTTCTCCTCCACCCAACCACTCGCTCGATTCTTGCCGGAGTTGCTCCAATTTGAAGCCCGGAGCCCGCCAGTACCGCACCTCGCCGCCGTCGATTGGAGCCGATCCAGGAGACGCCGCCGGTGCCAGGAGCTTCGCCGTCGTCCACATCGACATCACGCACACTGCCAGCCACCGCGGGAGCCCTGGTTAGCTCTCCCACCCCCTAGGCTCGCCGCCAGAACCTCGGCATCTCGCCGGAGAAGACGATGGCTCTGAGCCGTCGATCTACTCTCTAATCCTACGCCCCACGTCGCCCGTACCGTTTCGGGTTTTAAAGGAGGCTGACGGGTGGACCCCACCCTGTCGGCAGGCCCGCGCGCACCGGATGCGCTGCTGGGCCGTTTTTCTCTTTTAAACAGTTTCGGCCCACGTTGGTTTCCGCCGGCCTGTTTAATTCAAATTCGTTTTAAACATTTTCCAAACAATCCAATACTGCCCAAACTTTGAAATTCAACCATTTCAAATTGGCTAAACCAAATTTAGTGAATTTGACATTGTTAGAAAGCCACTAAAATTCTCTATCCAATGCCATTGGCCTCTTGGTCAAATTCTTTGTAGAATTAATGTGACAAAAATAACAAGCCAGGGACTTTTCCCTATTCAAATAATTCTTAAAAATCAACCAAAATAGATATTAAGTTAATTCCAACTCTAATAGCTCACTTTTGACTTACACTAATTGTTTATGCAATAAAAGGGTGTGGTCACTTTGCATGATCATGCCATGGTTTAATGAATGGATATTTTGACTAGTTTAACTAGTTGATATTATCCAAAACTATTAAAGTTAAATTGTGTGAAGTCTTACACTTCATTTAAACTTGTCTCACATGAATTCATGGGATGTTTGGACCCCTGGTTCCAAACTCTCTTATATGAATTTCTTGAGATTTAAATCAAATATAGTGTTATTTAAATGGCATGAGGTGTTCCACCTCATTTAAATCATTCTACCAAATGATGATGATGATGAACATTTGATCTAGGTCAAGATGAGTTCATCCATGATTGTTGGAGAAATTAAATCTTAAGAAGATTTCAATGAGAGGAAATTATTTCTCAAGAACCCTATGGAAACTATCATTTACATATAGAATACAAATCCTATTTTAATCCCACAACCCATGCACCCTAGTTTATTTATGTGTGTGCATAGAGTAGTTTGTGTGTTTAGTTGTGATGTGTGGAATAGCCCTGGAATTAGTGAGTAATTATACTCGTATTCAAATTTAGACGGTAGCACCGGAGAGTACGCCGAAGAAGAAGGTTGCTACCAGGAGGAGGAAGAGGAACAGTTTGAGAACTACCAAGGCAAGCTAAATTACTATGCAAGCTTTTATTCTTGCCAAGTGCAAAGCCCCTTGGGGCAAGGCACCATGTCTTACCTTTTCTTATGTGAACCCATCCCAAGTTTTTACTTGTTTTCCAAATGATTTCCTTTTATAGTTAACTTTGGTCAAAACACAAGTTGGTTTTTAGAGTAGTGAGTTAGCCTTTTCCAAGCAAAGCAAGGTAGCACCTCTCATGAATTAGAGCTAGTGCTAATGAACTAAACTTGACTACTCTAGATGGGAACAATGTGATTTGAAAGGATTTTGAAAACCTTGGAATGAAGATGCCTTCCATTGAATGAATGTTGAAGGTGAATATGACCAAGAGAAGATGGTGATTTTTGATAAAACATGATGTTGGTTTGAATGCGATACCTTTCCAATTCTCAAGTACCCCCACAATACCTGATTATGGGTAGGGCTTAACTGGAAGTTTATGCGTCTTAGTATGGGTTCCCTCTAAACAAGCGTCATCGGGGTTATGCCGAAAGCTGCCTCTACCACAAAAGAAACGATACGATATGATGCGAAATGAGGTGAATGTCCGGCCCAAGCCTGTGCAGTTCCGGGTTGACAGTTGGTCTTCTTTGGGAGGCCAAGCTCATGGGGAGAGGTGCTCATACTAGGATTCGTAAGTGAAAGGTTATGGTTGATGATCCGCGTACTGTGTTACGATGATTCGGGGAAATCCAGACGGATGAAATCAAATGTTGTGGCACAAGTGTGCAACCTCTGCAGAGTGTAAACCTATTCGAATAGCCGCGTCCACGGTTACGGACGGTTGGAAAGGCCATACAGTTTCCGATGTCATATCTTTGAAAATGATGTTGAAAGGTGATGGTGAAATGACTTGTGGTGGATTGAATTGAAATCACCACTTGAATGGTGGGAATGACACTAATGTTCCCCCTTGGGTTAGTTAGCACTTGAATACGTTTTTCTCAAAACTTTGTGAACCAAAACTAGCTTTATGCAAATAAACTAGAGCTTAGCAAACCCTACTAGAATGTCTAGCACTTTTTCTTGAATTAGTTTGCGAGTACTCAACGTACTCACGGCTTTGTCCCTGGCTATTCAAATGGCCAGAGTATGAAGATGAACAAGGAGATGACCAGCAGGACGCCTACAACAACTAAGCGCTTTCCGACGTCAAGCGTTGGCCTGTGGACTAGAGAGTCCTTGTATCTTACGCTTCCGCTATGTTGAACTATGAACTTGTGTTTGTTCGTTGATCAATAGATCAACTATTCGTGTAATATGGATCATGTGATTCCAAATTGTAAGACTTATGGTATGTAATGAATGATGACTGTGATACTTAACTATTATGCCTCGCAACAACAATAATCCTGGGATTGCGATGTATGACATAATAGGCATTCGGACTTAAAAATCCGGGTGTTGACACTCTCGACCCCCAAAACGACTAACCCAAAGTAACAAACAAGTATGCAAAAAACACAAGTTTTTTTTGTTTTTACTGTTCGGTTTTGCATGGGCTATTTCATCCCGATGCTATCCAGGTCCTAGACGCCCCAGATACGGATGTCTACGATAGGGTGTTGGTGTCACATTAGAGAAGATACGGTGACGAAATTGATTATAGGCATCATCTAGAAGAGGGAAGTAGTTAAGAGTAACAACATGAATAAGAACAAGCTCCGATTGAGGCCGTTTAGAAAGCATTGAAAATCTCTTTGGGATCTAAGATGAAATTACTTCACTTTCTCACGATCTATATAAATTTTAATGTACGCACACATCCCCTCACACGTGTTGAAACTCTTGACCCCCAAAACGACTAACCCAAAGTAACAAACAAGTATGCAAAAAACACAAGTTTTTTTTGTTTTTACTGTTCGGTTTTGCATGGGCTATTTCATCCCGATGCTATCCAGGTCCGAGATGCCCCAGATACGGATGTCTACGGTAGGGTGTTGGTGTCACATTAGAGAAGATACGGTGACGAAATTGATTATAGGCATCATCAAGAAGAGGGAAGTAGTTAAGAGTAACAACATTAATAAGAACAAGCTCCGATTGAGGCCGTTTAGAAAGCATTGAAAATCTCTTTGGGATCTAAGATGAAATTACTTCACTTTCTCACGATCTATATAAATTTTAGTGTACGCACACATCCCCTCACACGTGTTGAAACTCTCGACCCCAAAACGACTAACCCAAAGTAACAAACAAGTATGCAAAAAACACAAGTTTTTTTTGTTTTTACTGTTCGGTTTTGCATGGGCTATTTCATCCCGATGCTATCCAGGTCCTAGACGCCCCTGATACGGATGTCTACGATAGGGTGTTGGTGTCACATTAGAGAAGATACGGTGACGAAATTGATTATAGGCATCATCTAGAAGAGGGAAGTAGTTAAGAGTAACAACATGAATAAGAACAAGCTCCGATTGAGGCCGTTTAGAAAGCATTGAAAATCTCTTTGGGATCTAAGATGAAATTACTTCACTTTCTCACGATCTATATAAATTTTAGTGTATGCACACATCCCCTCACACGTGTTGAAACTCTCGACCCCCAAAACGACTAACCCAAAGTAACAAACAAGTATGCAAAAAACACAAGTTTTTTTTGTTTTTACTGTTCGGTTTTGCATGGGCTATTTCATCCCGATGCTATCCAGGTCCTAGACGCCCCAGATACGGATGTCTACGGTAGGGTGTTGGTGTCACATTAGAGAAGATACGGTGACGAAATTGATTATAGGCATCATCTAGAAGAGGGAAGTAGTTAAGAGTAACAACATAAATAAGAACAAGCTCCGATTGAGGCCGTTTAGAAAGCATTGAAAATCTCTTTGGGATCTAAGATGAAATTCTTCACTTTCTCACGATCTATATAAATTTTAGTGTACGCACACATCCCCTCACACGTGTTGAAACTCTCGACCCCAAAACGACTAACCCAAAGTAACAAACAAGTATGCAAAAAACACAAGTTTTTTGTTTTTCTTGTTCGGTTTTGCATGGGCTATTTCATCCCGATGCTATCCAGGTCCTAGACGCCCCTGATACGGATGTCTACGATAGGGTGTTGGTGTCACATTAGAGAAGATACGGTGACGAAATTGATTATAGGCATCATCTAGAAGAGGGAAGTAGTTAAGAGTAACAACATGAATAAGAACAAGCTCCGATTGAGGCCGTTTAGAAAGCATTGAAAATCTCTTTGGGATCTAAGATGAAATTACTTCACTTTCTCACGATCTATATAAATTTTAGTGTATGCACACATCCCCTCACACGTGTTGAAACTCTCGACCCCCAAAACGACTAACCCAAAGTAACAAACAAGTATGCAAAAAACACAAGTTTTTTTGTTTTTACTGTTCGGTTTTGCATGGGTTATTTCATCCCGATGCTATCCAGGTCCTAGACGCCCCAGATACGGATGTCTACGATAGGGTGTTGGTGTCACATTAGAGAAGATACGGTGACGAAATTGATTATAGGCATCATCTAGAAGAGGGAAGTAGTTAAGAGTAACAACATGAATAAGAACAAGCTCCGATTGAGGCCGTTTAGAAAGCATTGAAAATCTCTTGGGGATCTAAGATGAAATTACTTCACTTTCTCACGATCTATATAAATTTTAATGTACGCACACATCCCCTCACACGTGTTGAAACTCTCGACCCCCAAAACGACTAACCCAAAGTAACAAACAAGTATGCAAAAAACACAAGTTTTTTTGTTTTTACTGTTCGGTTTTGCATGGGCTATTTCATCCCGATGCTATCCAGGTCCTAGACGCCCCTGATACGGATGTCTACGATAGGGTGTTGGTGTCACATTAGGGAAGATACGGTGACGAAATTGATTATAGGCATCATCTAGAAGAGGGAAGTAGTTAAGAGTAACAACATGAATAAGAACAAGCTCCGATTGAGGCTGTTTAGAAAGCATTGAAAATCTCTTTGGGATCTAAGATGAAATTACTTCACTTTCTCACGATCTATATAAATTTTAGTGTATGCACACATCCCCTCACACGTGTTGAAACTCTCGACCCCCAAAACAACTAACCCAAAGTAACAAACAAGTATGCAAAAAACACAAGTTTTTTTTGTTTTTACTGTTCGGTTTTGCATGGGCTATTTCATCCCGATGCTATCCAGGTCCTAGACGCCCCAGATACGGATGTCTACGGTCGGGTGTTGGTGTCACATTAGAGAAGATACGGTGATGAAATTGATTATAGGCATCATCTAGAAGAGGGAAGTAGTTAAGAGTAACAACATGAATAAGAACAAGCTCCGATTGAGGCCGTTTAGAAAGCATTGAAAATCTCTTTGGGATCTAAGATGAAATTACTTCACTTTCTCACGATCTATATAAATTTTAGTGTACGCACACATCCCCTCACACATGTTGAAACTCTCGACCCCCAAAACGACTAACCCAAAGTAACAAAGAAGTATGCAAAAAACACAAGTTTTTTTTTGTTTTTACTGTTCGGTTTTGCATGGGCTATTTCATCCCGATGCTATCCAGGTCCTAGACGCCCCTAATATGGATGTCTACGGTAGGGTGTTGGTGTCACATTAGAGAAGATACGGTGACGAAATTGATTATAGGCATCATCTAGAAGAGGGAAGTAGTTAAGAGTAACAACATGAATAAGAACAAGCTCCGATTGAGGCCGTTTAGAAAGCATTGAAAATCTCTTTGGGATCTAAGATGAAATTACTTCACTTTCTCACCATCTATATAAATTTTAGTGTACGCACACATCCCCTCACACGTGTTGAAACTCTCGACCCCCAAAACGACTAACCCAAAGTAACAAACAAGTATGCAAAAAACACAAGTTTTTTTTGTTTTTACTGTTCGGTTTTGCATGGGTTATTTCATCCCGATGCTATCCAGGTCCTAGACGCCCCAGATACGGATGTCTACGATAGGGTGTTGGTGTCACATAAGAGAAGATACGGTGACGAAATTGATTATAGGCATCATCTAGAAGAGGGAAGTAGTTAAGAGTAACAACATGAATAAGAACAAGCTCCGATTGAGGCCGTTTAGAAAGCATTGAAAATCTCTTTGGGATCTAAGATGAAATTACTTCACTTTCTCACGATCTATATAAATTTTAGTGTACGCACACATCCCCTCACACGTGTGAAACTCTCGACCCCCAAAACGACTAACCCAAAGTAACAAACAAGTATGCAATAAACACGAGTTTTTTTTGTGTGTACTTGTCGGTTTTGCATGGGCTATTTCATCCCGATGCTTTACAGGTCCTCGGCGCCCCCGATACGGAGGTCTCACGATTGGGTGTTGGTGTCACATTAGAGAAGATACGGTGACAAAATTGATTATAGGCATCATCTAGAAGAGGGAAGTAGTTAAGAGTAACAACATGAATAAGAACAAGCTCTGATTGAGGCCGTTTAGAAAGCATTGAAAATCTCTTTGGGATCTAAGATGAAATTACTTCACTTTCTCACGATCTATATAAATTTTAGTGTACGCACACATCCCCTCACACGTGTTGAAACTCTCGACCCCCAAAACGACTAACCCAAAGTAACAAACAAGTATGCAAAAAACACAAGTTTTTTTTGTTTTTCTTGTTCGGTTTTTGCATGGGCTATTTCATCCCGATGCTATCCAGGTCCTAGACGCCCAGAGATATGGATGTCTACGATAGGGTGTTGGTGTCACATTAGAGAAGATACGGTGACGAAATTGATTATAGGCATCATCTAGAAGAGGGAAGTAGTTAAGAGTAACAACATGAATAAGAACAAGCTCCGATTGAGGCCGTTTAGAAAGCATTGAAAATCTCTTTGGGATCTAAGATGAAATTACTTCACTTTCTCACGATCTATATAAATTTTAATGTACGCACACATCCCCTCACACGTGTTGAAACTCTCGAACCCAAAACGACTAACCCAAAGTAACAAACAAGTATGCAAAAAACACAAGTTTTTTTGTTTTTGCTGTTCGGTTTTGCATGGGCTATTTCATCCCGATGCTATCCAGGTCCTAGACGCCCCAGATACGGATGTCTACGGTAGGGTGTTGGTGTCACATTAGAGAAGATACGGTGACGAAATTGATTATAGGCATCATCTAGAAGAGGGAAGTAGTTAAGAGTAACAACATGAATAAGAACAAGCTCCGATTGAGGCCGTTTAGAAAGCATTGAAAATCTCTTTGGGATCTAAGATGAAA
This sequence comes from Lolium perenne, assembly GCF_019359855.2. Lineage (NCBI taxonomy): Eukaryota > Viridiplantae > Streptophyta > Magnoliopsida > Poales > Poaceae > Lolium > Lolium perenne. The sequence continues at coordinate 95,221 of NW_027249022.1, read as the reverse complement.
TTACTTCACTTTCTCACGATCTATATAAATTTTAGTGTATGCACACATCCCCTCACACGTGTTGAAACTCTCGACCCCAAAACGACTAACCCAAAGTAACAAACAAGTATGCAAAAACACAAGTTTTTTTTTGTTTTTCTTGTTCGGTTTTGCATGGGTTATTTCATCCCGATGCTATCCAGGTCCTAGACGTCCCAGATACGGATGTCTACGATAGGGTGTTGGTGTCACATTAGAGAAGATACGGTGACGAAATTGATTATAGGCATCATCTAGAAGAGGGAAGTAGTTAAGAGTAACAACATGAATAAGAACAAGCTCCGATTGAGGCCGTTTAGAAAGCATTGAAAATCTCTTTGGGATCTAAGATGAAATTACTTCACTTTCTCACGATCTATATAAATTTTAATGTACGCACACATCCCCTCACACGTGTTGAAACTCTCGACCCCAAAAACGACTAACCCAAAGTAACAAACAAGTATGCAAAAAACACAAGTTTTTTTTTGTTTTTACTGTTCGGTTTTGCATGGGCTATTTCATCCCGATGCTATCCAGGTCCTAGACGCCCCTGATACGGATGTCTACGGTAGGGTGTTGGTGTCACATTAGAGAAGATACGGTGACAAAATTGATTATAGGCATCATCTAGAAGAGGGAAGTAGTTAAGAGTAACAACATAAATAAGAACAAGCTCCGATTGAGGCCGTTTAGAAAGCATTGAAAATCTCTTTGGGATCTAAGATGAAATTACTTCACTTTCTCACGATCTATATAAATTTTAGTGTACGCACACATCCCCTCACACGTGTTGAAACTCTCGACCCCAAAACGACTAACCCAAAGTAACAAACAAGTATGCAAAAAACACAAGTTTTTTTGTTTTTACTGTTCGGTTTTGAATGGGCTATTTCATCCCGATGCTATCCAGGTCCTAGACGCCCTGATACGGATGTCTACGATAGGGTGTTGGTGTCACATTAGAGAAGATACGGTGACGAAATTGATTATAGGCATCATCTAGAAGAGGGAAGTAGTTAAGAGTAACAACATGAATAAGAACAAGCTCCGATTGAGGCCGTTTAGAAAGCATTGAAAATCTCTTTTGGGATCTAAGATGAAATTACTTCACTTTCTCACGATCTATATAAATTTTAGTGTATGCACACATCCCCTCACACGTGTTGAAACTCTCGACCCCCAAAACGACTAACCCAAAGTAACAAACAAGTATGCAAAAAACACAAGTGTTTTTTGTTTTTACTGTTCGGTTTTGCATGGGCTATTTCATCCCGATGCTATCCAGGTCCTAGACGCCCCAGATACGGATGTCTACGGTAGGGTGTTGGTGTCACATTAGAGAAGATACGGTGACGAAATTGATTATAGGCATCATCTAGAAGAGGGAAGTAGTTAAGAGTAACAACATGAATAAGAACAAGCTCCGATTGAGGCCGTTTAGAAAGCATTGAAAATCTCTTTGGGATCTAAGATGAAATTACTTCACTTTCTCACGATCTATATAAATTTTAGTGTACGCACACATCCCCTCACACGTGTCGAAACTCTCGACCCCAAAACGACTAACCCAAAGTAACAAACAAGTATGCAAAAAACACAAGTTTTTTTGTTTTTACTGTTCGGTTTTGCATGGGCTATTTCATCCCGATGCTATCCAGGTCCTAGACGCCCCAGATACGGATGTCTACGATAGGGTGTTGGTGTCACATTAGAGAAGATACGGTGACAAAATTGATTATAGGCATCATCTAGAAGAGGGAAGTAGTTAAGAGTAACAACATGAATAAGAACAAGCAACGAAAGAGGCCGTTTAGAAAGCATTGAAAATCTCTTTGGGATCTAAGATGAAATTACTTCACTTTCTCACGATCTATATAAATTTTAGTGTACGCACACATCCCCTCACACGTGTTGAAACTCTCGACCCCAAAACGACTAACCCAAAGTAACAAACAAGTATGCAAAAAACACAAGTTTTTTTTTGTTTTTCTTGTTCGGTATTGCATGGGCTATTTCATCCCGATGCTATCCAGGTCCTAGACGCCCCAGAGATATGGATGTCTACGATAGGGTGTTGGTGTCACATTAGAGAAGATACGGTGACGAAATTGATTATAGGCATCATCTAGAAGAGGGAAGTAGTTAAGAGTAACAACATGAATAAGAACAAGCTCCGATTGAGGCCGTTTAGAAAGCATTGAAAATCTCTTTGGGATCTAAGATGAAATTACTTCACTTTCTCACGATCTATATAAATTTTAATGTACGCACACATCCCCTCACACGTGTTGAAACTCTCGACCCCAAAACGACTAACCCAAAGTAACAAACAAGTATGCAAAAAACACAAGTTTTTTTGTTTTTCTTGTTCGGTTTTGCATGGGCTATTTCATCCCGATGCTATCCAGGTCCTAGACGCCCCTGATACGGATGTCTACGGTAGGGTGTTGGTGTCACATTAGAGAAGATACGGTGACGAAATTGATTATAGGCATCATCTAGAAGAGGGAAGTAGTTAAGAGTAACAACATGAATAAGAACAAGCTCCGATTGAGGCCGTTTAGAAAGCATTGAAAATCTCTTTGGGATCTAAGATGAAATTACTTCACTTTCTCACGATCTATATAAATTTTAGTGTACGCACACATCCCCTCACACGTGTTGAAACTCTCGACCCCCAAAACGACTAACCCAAAGTAACAAACAAGTATGCAAAAAACACAAGAGTTTTTTGTTTTTAGTGTTCGGAATTGCTTGTGCTATTTCATCCCGATGCTATCCAGGTCCTAGACGCCCCAGATATATGGATGTCTACGATAGGGTGTTGGTGTCACATTAGAGAAGATACGGTGACGAAATTGATTATAGGCATCATCTAGAAGAGGGAAGTAGTTAAGAGTAACAACATGAATAAGAACAAGCTCCGATTGAGGCCGTTTAGAAAGCATTGAAAATCTCTTTGGGATCTAAGATGAAATTACTTCACTTTCTCACGATCTATATAAATTTTAATGTACGCACACATCCCCTCACACGTGTTGAAACTCTCGACCCGCAAAACGACTAACCCAAAGTAACAAACAAGTATGCAAAAAACACAAGTTTTTTTTTGTTTTTACTTTTCGGTTTTGCATGGGCTATTTCATCCCGATGCTATCCAGGTCCTAGACGCCCCGAGATACGGATGTCTACGGTAGGGTGTTGGTGTCACATTAGAGAAGATACGGTGACGAAATTGATTATAGGCATCATCTAGAAGAGGGAAGTAGTTAAGAGTAACAACATGAATAAGAACAAGCTCCGATTGAGGCCGTTTAGAAAGCATTGAAAATCTCTTTGGGATCTAAGATGAAATTACTTCACTTTCTCACGATCTATATAAATTTTAGTGTATGCACACATCCCCTCACACGTGTTGAAACTCTCGACCCCCAAAACGACTAACCCAAAGTAACAAACAAGTATGCAAAAAACACAAGTTTTTTTTGTTTTTACTGTTCGGTTTTGCATGGGTTATTTCATCCCGATGCTATCCAGGTCCTAGACGCCCCAGATACGGATGTCTACGATAGGGTGTTGGTGTCACATTAGAGAAGATACGGTGACGAAATTGATTATAGGCATCATCTAGAAGAGGGAAGTAGTTAAGAGTAACAACATGAATAAGAACAAGCTCCGATTGAGGCCGTTTAGAAAGCATTGAAAATCTCTTTGGGATCTAAGATGAAATTACTTCACTTTCTCACGATCTATATAAATTTTAATGTACGCACACATCCCCTCACACGTGTTGAAACTCTCGACCCCAAAACGACTAACCCAAAGTAACAAACAAGTATGCAAAAAACACAAGTTTTTTTTTGTTTTTACTGTTCGGTTTTGCATGGGCTATTTCATCCCGATGCTATCCAGGTCCTAAACGCCCCAGATACGGATGTCTACGGTAGGGTGTTGGTGTCACATTAGAGAAGATACGGTGACAAAATTGATTATAGGCATCATCTAGAAGAGGGAAGTAGTTAAGAGTAACAACATAAATAAGAACAAGCTCCGATTGAGGCCGTTTAGAAAGCATTGAAAATCTCTTTGGGATCTAAGATGAAATTACTTCACTTTCTCACGATCTATATAAATTTTAGTGTACGCACACATCCCCTCACACGTGTTGAAACTCTCGACCCCAAAACGACTAACCCAAAGTAACAAACAAGTATGCAAAAAACACAAGTTTTTTTTGTTTTTACTGTTCGGTTTTGCATGGGCTATTTCATCCCGATGCTATCCAGGTCCTAGACGCCCCTGATACGGATGTCTACGATAGGGTGTTGGTGTCACATTAGAGAAGATACGGTGACGAAATTGATTATAGGCATCATCTAGAAGAGGGAAGTAGTTAAGAGTAACAACATGAATAAGAACAAGCTCCGATTGAGGCCGTTTAGAAAGCATTGAAAATCTCTTTGGGATCTAAGATGAAATTACTTCACTTTCTCACGATCTATATAAATTTTAGTGTATGCACACATCCCCTCACACGTGTTGAAACTCTCGACCCCCAAAACGACTAACCCAAAGTAACAAACAAGTATGCAAAAAACACAAGTTTTTTTTGTTTTTACTGTTCGGTTTTGCATGGGCTATTTCATCCCGATGCTATCCAGGTCCTAGACGCCCCAGATACGGATGTCTACGGTAGGGTGTTGGTGTCACATTAGAGAAGATACGGTGACGAAATTGATTATAGGCATCATCTAGAAGAGGGAAGTAGTTAAGAGTAACAACATAAATAAGAACAAGCTCCGATTGAGGCCGTTTAGAAAGCATTGAAAATCTCTTTGGGATCTAAGATGAAATTACTTCACTTTCTCACGATCTATATAAATTTTAGTGTACGCACACATCCCCTCACACGTGTGGAAACCCCCGACCCCAAAACCGACTAACCCAAAGTAACAAACAAGTATGCAAAAAACACAAGTTTTTTTTGTTTTTACTGTTCGGTTTTGCATGGGCTATTTCATCCCGATGCTATCCAGGTCCTAGACGCCCCTAATATGGATGTCTACGGTAGGGTGTTGGTGTCACATTAGAGAAGATACGGTGACGAAATTGATTATAGGCATCATCTAGAAGAGGGAAGTAGTTAAGAGTAACAACATGAATAAGAACAAGCTCCGATTGAGGCCGTTTAGAAAGCATTGAAAATCTCTTTGGGATCTAAGATGAAATTACTTCACTTTCTCACGATCTATATAAATTTTAGTGTATGCACACATCCCCTCACACGTGTTGAAACTCTCGACCCCCAAAACGACTAACCCAAAGTAACAAACAAGTATGCAAAAAACACAAGTTTTTTTGTTTTTCTTGTTCGGTTTTGCATGGGTTATTTCATCCCGATGCTATCCAGGTCCTAGACGCCCCAGATACGGATGTCTACGATAGGGTGTTGGTGTCACATTAGAGAAGATACGGTGGCGAAATTGATTATAGGCATCATCTAGAAGAGGGAAGTAGTTAAGAGTAACAACATGAATAAGAACAAGCTCCGATTGAGGCCGTTTAGAAAGCATTGAAAATCTCTTGGGGATCTAAGATGAAATTACTTCACTTTCTCACGATCTATATAAATTTTAATGTACGCACACATCCCCTCACACGTGTTGAAACTCTCGACCCCCAAAACGACTAACCCAAAGTAACAAACAAGTATGCAAAAAACACAAGTTTTTTTGTTTTTACTGTTCGGTTTTGCATGGGCTATTTCATCCCGATGCTATCCAGGTCCTAGACGCCCCTGATACGGATGTCTACGATAGGGTGTTGGTGTCACATTAGGGAAGATACGGTGACGAAATTGATTATAGGCATCATCTAGAAGAGGGAAGTAGTTAAGAGTAACAACATGAATAAGAACAAGCTCCGATTGAGGCTGTTTAGAAAGCATTGAAAATCTCTTTGGGATCTAAGATGAAATTACTTCACTTTCTCACGATCTATATAAATTTTAGTGTATGCACACATCCCCTCACACGTGTTGAAACTCTCGACCCCCAAAACAACTAACCCAAAGTAACAAACAAGTATGCAAAAAACACAAGTTTTTTTTGTTTTTACTGTTCGGTTTTGCATGGGCTATTTCATCCCGATGCTATCCAGGTCCTAGACGCCCCAGATACGGATGTCTACGGTCGGGTGTTGGTGTCACATTAGAGAAGATACGGTGATGAAATTGATTATAGGCATCATCTAGAAGAGGGAAGTAGTTAAGAGTAACAACATGAATAAGAACAAGCTCCGATTGAGGCCGTTTAGAAAGCATTGAAAATCTCTTTGGGATCTAAGATGAAATTACTTCACTTTCTCACGATCTATATAAATTTTAGTGTACGCACACATCCCCTCACACATGTTGAAACTCTCGACCCCCAAAACGACTAACCCAAAGTAACAAAGAAGTATGCAAAAAACACAAGTTTTTTTTGTTTTTACTGTTCGGTTTTGCATGGGCTATTTCATCCCGATGCTATCCAGGTCCTAGACGCCCCTAATATGGATGTCTACGGTAGGGTGTTGGTGTCACATTAGAGAAGATACGGTGACGAAATTGATTATAGGCATCATCTAGAAGAGGGAAGTAGTTAAGAGTAACAACATGAATAAGAACAAGCTCCGATTGAGGCCGTTTAGAAAGCATTGAAAATCTCTTTGGGATCTAAGATGAAATTACTTCACTTTCTCACGATCTATATAAATTTTAGTGTACGCACACATCCCCTCACACGTGTTGAAACTCTCGACCCCCAAAACGACTAACCCAAAGTAACAAACAAGTATGCAAAAAACACAAGTTTTTTTTGTTTTTACTGTTCGGTTTTGCATGGGCTATTTCATCCCGATGCAATCCAGGTCCTAGACGCCCCAGATACGGATGTCTACGATAGGGTGTTGGTGTCACATTAGAGAAGATACGATGACGAAATTGATAATAGGCATCATCTAGAAGAGGGAAGTAGTTAAGAGTAACAACATGAATAAGAACAAGCTCCGATTGAGGCCGTTTAGAAAGCATTGAAAATCTCTTTGGGATCAAAGATGAAATTACTTCACTTTCTCACCATCTATATAAATTTTAGTGTATGCACACATCCCCTCACACGTGTTGAAACTCTCGACCCCCAAAACGACTAACCCAAAGTAACAAACAAGTATGCAAAAAACACAAGTTTTATTTTTGTTTTTACTGTTCGGTTTTGCATGGGCTATTTCATCCCGATGCTATCCAGGTCCTAGACGCCCCAGATACGGATGTCTACGATAGGGTGTTGGTGTCACATTAGAGAAGATACGGTGACGAAATTGATTATAGGCATCATCTAGAAGAGGGAAGTAGTTAAGAGTAACAACATGAATAAGAACAAGCTCCGATTGAGGCCATTTAGAAAGCATTGGAAATCTCTTGAGGATCTAAGATGAAATTACTTCACTTTCTCACGATCTATATAAATTTTAATGTACGCACACATCCCCTCACACGTGTTGAAACTCTCGACCCCCAAAACGACTAACCCAAAGTAACAAACAAGTATGCAAAAAACACAAGTTTTTTTTTGTTTTTACTGTTCGGTTTTGCATGGGTTATTTCATCCCGATGCTATCCAGGTCCTAGACGCCCCAGATACGGATGTCTACGATAGGGTGTTGGTGTCACATAAGAGAAGATACGGTGACGAAATTGATTATAGGCATCATCTAGAAGAGGGAAGTAGTTAAGAGTAACAACATGAATAAGAACAAGCTCCGATTGAGGCCGTTTAGAAAGCATTGAAAATCTCTTTGGGATCTAAGATGAAATTACTTCACTTTCTCACGATCTATATAAATTTTAGTGTACGCACACATCCCCTCACACGTGTCGAAACTCTCGACCCCCAAAACGACTAACCCAAAGTAACAAACAAGTATGCAAAAAACACAAGTTTTTTTTGTTTTTACTTTTCGGTTTTGCATGGGCTATTTCATCCCGATGCTATCCAGGTCCTAGACGCCCCAGATACGGATGTCTACGATAGGGTGTTGGTGTCACATTAGAGAAGATACGGTGACAAAATTGATTATAGGCATCATCTAGAAGAGGGAAGTAGTTAAGAGTAACAACATGAATAAGAACAAGCTCTGATTGAGGCCGTTTAGAAAGCATTGAAAATCTCTTTGGGATCTAAGATGAAATTACTTCACTTTCTCACGATCTATATAAATTTTAGTGTACGCACACATCCCCTCACACGTGTTGAAACTCTCGACCCCAAAACGACTAACCCAAAGTAACAAACAAGTATGCAAAAAACACAAGTTTTTTTGTTTTTACTGTTCGGTTTTGCATGGGCTATTTCATCCCGATGCTATCCAGGTCCTAGACGCCCCAGATACGGATGTCTACGATAGGGTGTTGGTGTCACATTAGAGAAGATACGGTGTAGAAATTGATTATAGGCATCATCTAGAAGAGGGAAGTAGTTAAGAGTAACAACATGAATAAGAACAAGCTCCGATTGAGGCCGTTTAGAAAGCATTGAAAATCTCTTTGGGATCTAAGATGAAATTACTTCACTTTCTCACGATCTATATAAATTTTAATGTACGCACACATCCCCTCACACGTGTTGAAACTCTCGACCCCCAAAACGACTAACCCAAAGTAACAAACAAGTATGCAAAAAACACAAGTTTTTTTTTGTTTTTACTGTTCGGTTTTGCATGGGCTATTTCATCCCGATGCTATCCAGGTCCTAGACGCCCCAGATACGGATGTCTACGGTAGGGTGTTGGTGTCACATTAGAGAAGATACGGTGACGAAATTGATTATAGGCATCATCTAGAAGAGGGAAGTAGTTAAGAGTAACAACATGAATAAGAACAAGCTCCGATTGAGGCCGTTTAGAAAGCATTGAAAATCTCTTTGGGATCTAAGATGAAATTACTTCACTTTCTCACGATCTATATAAATTTTAGTGTACGCACACATCCCCTCACACGTGTTGAAACTCTCGACCCCAAAACGACTAACCCAAAGTAACAAACAAGTATGCAAAAAACACAAGTTTTTTTGTTTTTCTTGTTCGGTTTTGCATGGGCTATTTCATCCCGATGCTATCCAGGTCCTAGACGCCCTGATACGGATGTCTACGATAGGGTGTTGGTGTCACATTAGAGAAGATACGGTGACGAAATTGATTATAGGCATCATCTAGAAGAGGGAAGTAGTTAAGAGTAACAACATGAATAAGAACAAGCTCCGATTGAGGCCGTTTAGAAAGCATTGAAAATCTCTTTGGGATCTAAGATGAAATTACTTCACTTTCTCACGATCTATATAAATTTTAGTGTATGCACACATCCCCTCACACGTGTTGAAACTCTCGACACCAAAGCGACTAACCCAAAGTAACAAACAAGTATGCAAAAAACACAAGTTTTTTGTTTTTACTGTTCGGTTTTGCATGGGTTATTTCATCCCGATGCTATCCAGGTCCTAGACGCCTAGATACGGATGTCTACGATAGGGTGTTGGTGTCACATTAGAGAAGATACGGTGACGAAATTGATTATAGGCATCATCTAGAAGAGGGAAGTAGTTAAGAGTAACAACATGAATAAGAACAAGCTCCGATTGAGGCCGTTTAGAAAGCATTGAAAATCTCTTGGGGATCTAAGATGAAATTACTTCACTTTCTCACGATCTATATAAATTTTAATGTACGCACACATCCCCTCACACGTGTTGAAACTCTCGACCCCAAAACGACTAACCCAAAGTAACAAACAAGTATGCAAAAAACACAAGTTTTTTGTTTTTACTGTTCGGTTTTGCATGGGCTATTTCATCCCGATGCTAGCCAGGTCCTAGACGCCCCAGATACGGATGTCTACGATAGGGTGTTGGTGTCACATTAGGGAAGATACGGTGACGAAATTGATTATAGGCATCATCTAGAAGAGGGAAGTAGTTAAGAGTAACAACATGAATAAGAACAAGCTCCGATTGAGGCCGTTTAGAAAGCATTGAAAATCTCTTTGGGATCTAAGATGAAATTACTTCACTTTCTCACGATCTATATAAATTTTAGTGTATGCACACATCCCCTCACACGTGTTGAAACTCTCGACCCCCAAAACGACTAACCCAAAGTAACAAACAAGTATGCAAAAAACACAAGTTTTTTTTGTTTTTACTGTTCGGTTTGCATGGGCTATTTCATCCCGATGCTATCCAGGTCCTAGACGCCCCAGATACGGATGTCTACGGTCGGGTGTTGGTGTCACATTAGAGAAGATACGGTGATGAAATTGATTATAGGCATCATCTAGAAGAGGGAAGTAGTTAAGAGTAACAACATGAATAAGAACAAGCTCCGATTGAGGCCGTTTAGAAAGCATTGAAAATCTCTTTGGGATCTAAGATGAAATTACTTCACTTTCTCACGATCTATATAAATTTTAGTGTACGCACACATCCCCTCACACGTGTCGAAACTCTCGACCCCCAACACGACTAACCCAAAGTAACAAACAAGTATGCAAAAAACACAAGTTTTTTTTGTTTTTACTGTTCGGTTTTGCATGGGCTATTTCATCCCGATGCTATCCAGGTCCTAGACGCCCCTAATATGGATGTCTATGGTAGGGTGTTGGTGTCACATTAGAGAAGATACGGTGACGAAATTGATTATAGGCATCATCTAGAAGAGGGAAGTAGTTAAGAGTAACAACATGAATAAGAACAAGCTCCGATTGAGGCCGTTTAGAAAGCATTGAAAATCTCTTTGGGATCTAAGATGAAATTACTTCACTTTCTCACGATCTATATAAATTTTAGTGTACGCACACATCCCCTCACACATGTTGAAACTCTCGACCCCAAAACGACTAACCCAAAGTAACAAAGAAGTATGCAAAAAACACAAGTTTTTTTTGTTTTTACTGTTCGGTTTTGCATGGGCTATTTCATCCCGATGCTATCCAGGTCCTAGACGCCCCAGATACGGATGTCTACGATAGTGTGTTGGTGTCACATTAGAGAAGATACGGTGACAAAATTGATTATAGGCATCATCTAGAAGAGGGAAGTAGTTAAGAGTAACAACATGAATAAGAACAAGCTCCGATTGAGGCCGTTCAGAAAGCATTGAAAATCTCTTTGGGATCTAAGATGAAATTACTTCACTTTCTCACGATCTATATAAATTTTAGTGTACGCACACATCCCCTCACACGTGTTGAAACTCTCGACCCCCAAAACGACTAACCCAAAGTAACAAACAAGTATGCAAAAAACACAAGTTTTTTTTGTTTTTACTGTTCGGTTTTGCATGGGCTATTTCATCCCGATGCTATCCAGGTCCTAGACGCCCCTGATACGGATGTCTACGATAGGGTGTTTGTGTCACATTAGAGAAGATACGGTGACGAAATTGATTATAGGCATCATCTAGAAGAGGGAAGTAGTTAAGAGTAACAACATGAATAAGAACAAGCTTCGATTGAGGCCGTTTAGAAAGCATTGAAAATCTCTTTGGGATCTAAGATGAAATTACTTCACTTTCTCACGATCTATATAAATTTTAGTGTACGCACACATCCCCTCACACGTGTTGAAACTCTCGACCCCCAAAACGACTAACCCAAAGTAACAAACAAGTATGCAAAAAACACAAGTTTTTTGTTTTTCTTGTTCGGTTTTGCATGGGCTATTTCATCCCGATGCTATCCAGGTCCTAGACGCCCCAGATACGGATGTCTACGATAGGGTGTTGGTGTCACATTAGAGAAGATACGGTGACAAAATTGATTATAGGCATCATCTAGAAGAGGGAAGTAGTTAAGAGTAACAACATGAATAAGAACAAGCTCCGATTGAGGCCGTTTAGAAAGCATTGAAAATCTCTTTGGGATCTAAGATGAAATTACTTCACTTTCTCACGATCTATATAAATTTTAATGTACGCACACATCCCCTCACACGTGTTGAAACTCTCGACCCCCAAAACGACTAACCCAAAGTAACAAACAAGTATGCAAAAAACACAAGTTTTTTTTTGTTTTTACTGTTCGGTTTTGCATGGGCTATTTCATCCCGATGCTATCCAGGTCCTAGATGCCCCAGATACGGATGTCTACGGTAGGGTGTTGGTGTCACATTAGAGAAGATACGGTGACGAAATTGATTATAGGCATCATCTAGAAGAGGGAAGTAGTTAAGAGTAACAACATGAATAAGAACAAGCTCCGATTGAGGCCGTTTAGAAAGCATTGAAAATCTCTTTGGGATCTAAGATGAAATTACTTCACTTTCTCACGATCTATATAAATTTTAGTGTACGCACACATCCCCTCACACGTGTTGAAACTCTCGACCCCAAAACGACTAACCCAAAGTAACAAACAAGTATGCAAAAAACACAAGTTTTTTTTGTTTTTACTGTTCGGTTTTGCATGGGCTATTTCATCCCGATGCTATCCAGGTCCTAGACGCCCCTGATACGGATGTCTACGATAGGGTGTTGGTGTCCACTAGTAGAAAAACGGTCATCTATACCGGTTCCAGAGGGCCATTCGTACCGGTTTTGCAACCGGTACAAATTATTCGGCACTAAAGCCCCCCCCCCTTTCGTACCGGTTGCTTACGAACCGGTATAAAACGGGCCTCCACGTGGGCCACCAGGAGAGCTCAGGGCTGAGGATCTTTGGTACCGGTTGGTATCTGAACCGGTGCCAAAGGTTCCCCAGCGGCGGGGAATTTTCCCAAATCTCTGCCGCGGCAGAGAATTGGCTTTTTAGGGTTTTGGAGAGGTTTAGGGATATCGGTTTGATTCATATCGCGTCGATGCACCAGAAACGCGTTTGGGTTTAGGTAGTACATGAAGATCAAGATGATGCATAGCAAGTTGGTGCATATAATATAACACACATGTTATTGCATGAGATCGCAAATTAAGTAGCACTATGCATGAAGATCGATCTTCATGCATAGTGGTGCTCTCCGAGGCGTACTCTATATATGTCTATTACATGTAGCATAGTGGTACTCTTCGAGTCAACGATATATGTAACCTGTACATCTTCATTCATTGTGGTGCTCTGCGAGTGGTGGTATGACGTCCCGAAGGAAAAATCCCGCCAATTCCTCGCCTATTGCTATGAAGCGGTCATCGATTGAGAGCTTGTTCCGCTTTCTTGCCAACTATAAAAGAATAAGATACAAATGAATACATGAAACAACTATTACTGAAACTCGGCACAACTTATGATAACAAAACAAATTTGTGAAGATTGTTTTTGTACCTCTTTATTTCTCTCATTATTCGTTCTCTCGTTGACAATTCTGCGGATGAACTGCATAAGCGAAGAATCCACGAGAGATCGGTCCCCGGAGGTTGTTGCGGGCATTTCTTTACAAGAATATAATTCAATCAAACAATAGTCAAGTATGATAATTGAAAGGTGTGTGGACCTAGGTGAGTACTTTTACTTACTTTCGCACGCGCCATCGCAGCTTAGTGGCCATTCACGGGACGTATCTTCCTTGATGAAAGTTTGCCATACGCTGCTCGACAAAAGAAAATGCATAAAAGAGTCATCAATTAGTTCAAAGCAGGAAATTAACGAAACAAACCGATAAGAATTCAAATTACCTTCGAGCATTAAAAAACAAGACACGTATAGATCCTTTTCTTTGGTTAGTGAGTCCAAGACTTCAACTTCTCCAATTTCCAAATTGATGACGAGAAGAATAAAGTGAAACCTACGCACGTTTCAATATGTAGTCATTAGTTAAAATTTTGACATACGGTGAGCAAAATATAATGTGTTATAAGACTGTAAGACTCACTCGAAGTTGTAAGGCCAAAGTATTAGCTTTTGTCACGTTGTCGCTTCAAAAACCTTAGCAAAGTCTGCGGTGTATCCTTGTTATAGAGGGGATCATCTATGGTTTTGACATGCATTGTGTTCGGGTCAATGAACCCAATGTACGTGATATCGTCCCTTTTGCATTCGAGCATCTTCGATCTGCATAATATAGCGCACAAAAGATTATAATCTGCAGACAATGAACGACTTCTCAAATTAAATAAATAAATCACTTACAGACAATAGCAACTGATGATTGATTTGTCGAGGGCCCGGAGATTGTATAGCGAAAGAGTTCGGCGAAGTCAACGTTCACGATACTCTGGAAGTAGTGCTCTTCCCTAACTCGCACCATGATAGTCTCGATCCCTTCCTTTGAGGCCTTAAGGTACCACGAATGCAAGTTACGCATACATGTTGGTACCTTCACGAGATTCTCGACCAAATCTTTCCCTTGAACAAAGCGATATGCTCGTTCAGCTAAGGCGTAATCGATTGCGTCTTGTCGAGAACTTTGAACGGTCTTCCGTCAAACACCTTGAGAGGGGCGACCGATTGAACGGGTTGTTGTCCGAGCTGGTAGACACTGTGTATCCCTTTTATCTCCCGATACCCGATTTGCGGGTTTTGTCGCCTCGATCATCTTGTCATACGACCTTTCAATAGAACGCGCATAGTCGGATGGCGGCGATGGTACGGGGTCATATAGATTGTCAACGGTACGCACAACTTTCTCCCGATCTAGTGTCTTCTCGAAAGGTATCTACGGCACTTTCGGTGCAAAATTTCTTCACCTCGGCCTTAACGGCCTCCGCGTTTTCCTGCGGAGTTTTTCCCAAGGTAACTTCTCGGAGGCGGCGGTTGTTTCTCCTTTCTAGCTTTCTTCCTAGGCGGCGTGCCGTTCCGCAACGCAGACGCCTGTCTTACGCGGAGGATCTCGAGATGGTGGACTCACGGCGGGGTCCCTCTCAGGTAGGTGTGGACTTGGCTGCTCACAGGGACTGCCACCAGGGAGGAGTCGATGGCATTTGCTGCTCATGTGTAGGAGTCGGTGGCCTTTGCAAGGACGACGTACTTCTTCGGCCATAGGGGCGAAACCGTGCTTGACATCGCCCGGTGTCCTCTCATCTTCACCTCTAGGAATATCAAGCTCCACTTTTTCAAACCCCGAAACAACTTCATCCACCCCGACACGAACACAACCAGGTGGAATGGGCATATGATGGTGCATTGCTCCATCTTCACTTGGGTACACATAGCCGACCGCCACCTTAACAGACGCGGTCTGATTAACATATGTAGCTCGTAATCTGTCTTCTCCGTGACATAATCCACGGGGTAGCTTCCTCCACATCCGTCAAGATGCGAGGAACCGACACCTTTGCTTCTTCGCCGAGATGGGGCAGCATCGGCTTGTGGATCTGTAGAAACAGCGGCTGATCAGGGTGCCCTCTCGATTTCTCTCAAGAGCCTCCACCCTAGATAACAACTCCGTTACAATGTCGGCGTCCTTCTTCTTCTTTCGTGAACGGCTTCTATAAGTGTCAGCGCTGTCCGGCCACGCTTCCTTCATGGTGAGACCTGGGCGAGCTCGTACCCGTCCAACATGTTCAGGGTTCCCAGAGCGAGTGTCGGCTCGTCATTCTCTCGATCGGGAATGTACTCTCCCTTTCTGACCTTTTCAATTGCATCTACAAGCTTCGGTACAATTGCCTCAATTTTCCTTCCATTTTCCCTTCGCAACGATCAACCACTGTCTTTGGGTCCAACCACGCCCCATGAGCGAACAACGGAGAACTTGGACCGTTCGGGCCGGTCCCATGTGCGTGGAGTGATTCCATGATCCATCAGTTTATTCTCAAACGCTGTCCACTTCGGAATGGCACTCTTGTAGCCACCTGACCCCAAATGATGCGGAAGTTTCTTCTTTGCAGCATTTTCGTATTTTTCTTCGATCGGGACACAAACTTAGACGATTTCTTATACTCCTTAAATGCGGCCCGATGATCTTTTATCTTCACTAGATTTTCGGTATTATCATCGAATCTGGATCTTCATTCTTATATTTGTCCCATAAATTTTTCTTGAAGCTACGGAATTGTATGGCCATCTTCTTCCATGTCCATTCCTTGACTTTATCCTTACGGCCTTCCGTCATGTCTTCGGTAGAAGCTGAACTTTGTCGATAGCGTTTCCCAAAGAAATTTTTTCATGCTTGTCGTTGACATAAGTAGCACCACTCTCCGGGTTCTTCGGCTTATGCCACTCTTGAATGCTGATCGGTACATGGTCCCTAACAATAACTCCGGATTGACTTGTAAATTTGCGGCCAAAACTCCTTGGGCTCCACTGGTTCACCATTAGCCTTGAATGCCGTGAGGGCTAACCTGCCCTCGCCCTTTAGCACCAGCGTCGGGCCTCGTTTTGTTCTAACAGACTTGCTCGATGATCGAGAAGGCTAAAAGAAAAATTATTCGTTAATAAGTGCAATACAAATAAATGAATGCATCTAGGGATGAACACAGACTAATTGATACATAGATATACACCTCGCCGGAGTTTGTGATGGACACTTCATTGTCTTTTCTAACTTGTTCAGACTCAAGTCCCTCGCCAAAATCATTCAGAAAGTCGGCGTACTCGTTGTCATCTCCATCGTCGGGTTCGGACCACGGGCACTCTCATAGATCAATCGCTGCACCGCTTCTTCCCCCTCCTCATCTCGGACGAAGGTGCCGTCCTCCATACCTCAATGTCAGCACAAAAATTAAGAAAGCAATTAATAGCATAATCATGTGAAATACAAACACATATGCCCTCCTTTTGAAATGAATATGCCAAACAAAAACACAAGCATGCCCTTAAGAAAACTTAGTTGTGGTACTTTCTATCTATCCAGATTTCACCTTGTGATGTTCATATGTTTATGTAGTTCAAGAACTATCAATTCCAATCCAATCCGATCTCTTATATATGCACTAAGGCAAGAAGTGACAATATTGCAATCAACATTTAGAAAGGCACTGAAATCAAACACAACAAATCAAGTTGTCCCGGCGCCCGGCACGTGGGCCTGCTCTTGCTCACGGCGAGGTACGCCGCGACCGCGTACGGCTGGCCTCTGGAGCCTCCAGCGAGGCGCGCCCGCTGCTGGTCGGCCGTGTGGTGGGGAGGCGGCGACGCTGGGCATCTCTACATTACTCTAAAAATTCAACTAAAAAGAATATGGACAAGCCGTCGGCGCCCTCCGGGCGCGGGTGCACGTACGACACGGCGCCATGGACAAGCCGTGCAACGCTGCTGGTCCACTTCGACAAGGGCTCCGCCACCATGGCCAACGAGATCAAGGCGGATCTCGAGGGCAGCGACGTCGCCGCCAAGGTGGAGGCCATGAAGCGCGCCGTCATGCTCCTCCTCAACGGCGAGACCCTGCCCACCCACTGCCGAACCTCCACAACAACCTGCAGCACCCCAACGAGTACATCCGCAGCGCACCTGCAGCGCACCCACGTGGAGGAAGTGGAGGTGGCCGGAAGGGCTCCATCCGGCGCCGATGGCTTGGCGATGGATTTGGGGACGGTGGGGTTTCACTTCTCCGCGGGAATGCAAGCGAGCAGGGCGACGAGAAGAAGCAGCGGCGGCGGCGCTGAGCCTGGCCGCGCGGGGCCTCGCCACGAGTCGTCCTCTCTCTATCTCTCCTCCCCCAAATTTGCCTCCGCTGCTTTCTCGCCGCCGATTGTTCTGCAGGGGCGAGCCAGGGAGACGCGCTGTCTGTGGCGATGGCGGCGGCGGCGGGGCGGTGAGGGAGGTGGGGTCGAGGCGAGCTGGACGCGGCGGTGGGCGGCGCGCGGCCCGCCGCGGTGCACTTGTGGGCGTCTGGTGCGAGGCCCACCTCGCCGTCGACTTCCTCCCTAGCCCCCGCCTCACCACCGGCGCACGGCCTTCACCACCGCGCGGTCACCACGCCACAGTACGCGCGCCTCGGCATTAGGTCGAACACCTTCCGGGTGTGACCTGGCCGGCGCCAAGGCGGAGGAGCGCAGCAGCTACGGACGGTGACGACAACCTTCTCGGCGGCGACGACCTTCTCGGCGATGCGGTGGAAGCGCAGCGAGGGGAACGACAAGGGGAGAGGGACGTCGATGACGTACGGTGCCATGGTGGTGGAGGACATACCTGCGCCCGGCGCGGAGAGAGAGAGAGGCCAGCCTGGGGCTGCGTGCGGACAACAGCGATGGCGTGGTGCGGCGTGGCGGCTGACGAGGACGACAGCGGCGACGGCGTGGACGGCAGGCGACGGCGTGGACGCGGTACTCGGCGACGGCGACGGCGTGGTCTGCGCGCGCGTGTGAAGAATTTGGGGATTTTGGGGGGAGTTGCTCGCGCGGCTAAGTGAAATGGAGGGGAACACCCTTTCGCACCGGTTGGTGGTACCAACCGGTGCGAAAGACCTTTTCGTACCGGTTGGTACCACCAACCGTACTAAAGGGTTTTTTTGTTTTCTTTTTTCTTTTCTTGTTTTCTTTTCTTTTTCTTTGTTTCTTTTTTCTTTTCTTGTTTTCTTCTTTCTTTTTGTTTCTTTTTCCTTTTATTTTGTGTTTCTTTTCTTTTCTTCTCATTTTCTATTTCTTTTCATTTTCTATTTCTTTTCATTTTCTATTTCTTTTCTTTTCATTTTCGTTCCCCTTTCTTTTGTGTTTCTTTTCTTTTATATTTCTTTTCTATTTATTTTGTTTTCTGTTTCTTCTTTCTTTTCTTTTATGTTTCTTTCTTTTCTATTTATTTTTTCTATTGCTTTTGTTTTTCTTTTCTTTTCTATTTCTTTTCTATTTCTTTTCTCTATTCTATTTCTTTTCTTTACTCTCGCCACGACGCCGTCTCGCCTGACAGAAACTTTCCCGCCCCGACGTCGCGCGGGAAACTTTCCGGCCACGACGCCGCGAAAGAAAGGGGCGGGAATGAAATTTTATTACGATTGAACTCGAATTAAAAGTACATAGCTTAACTGAAAATTAAAGATACATGACCAAATTCTCTTGGGAGTCATTCAGTCATACTCCTGCCTAGCCCCGTAGTACTCGCCCTTTGTAGTCGTCGTAGTCGCCGTCATCATCGTCGGCGGCATCGGGTCGCGGTACTCGAACGTCGGCGGGTGAGCACGCGTGGGCTGGGACTGAGGGTAGCGCAGGCGGGGGCCACGGTAGGCCATGACGCCCTGGAGAGTCCGGCCGCGCCACCACAGCCGACGGCCGGCCTCGTTGAAGTTCGGAGGAGGCGGGCCGCCCTCCTCGTGCACGGCATAGCGCCCTCTCACGCCGATTGATGAAGAAGCTTTCCCAAGTCGGGCTGTAGTCGGGATGCCACTGGGATTCCTCCGCTGCTCGGCGTGAGCTCGAAGTAGTAGTGGTTCGTGATGGCCATCTCGCGCGCCACACCTAGAGGGACTGGAGGGACCGGTACGCCTCGGCAGCTTAGCAACCAGCCGGTCGGGACGCGGTAGCCCGGCGGGCGAGGGGTAGTTCGAGCGCAAAGCGCCTCCGCCTCCGGGGGGTTAGAGATGCGATGGAAGCCATGGGAGAGAATGATGAGGTTTGCAGATATGAGTCTAGATGTGATATGTAAATGGTGGCCAAGCCTACATATATATAGTGAAAAAATGGCGGGAAGACGAGGCGGGAACCGGTGGAAAGCGCGGGAAGAAAATAGGCGGGAAGACAGATCGAGGCAAACCTTTAGTACCGGTTGGTGGGTGCAACCGGTACTAAAGCTGTCGGCGGGATAAGGACGCCTGCTCGATGAGATAAAGTATGTAGCGCACGACGCCCTGTCGGTGGGATAAGGACGCGTGGGTAACCTTTAGTACCGGTTGGTGGGTGCAACCGGTACTAAAGCTGTCGGCGAGATAA
This sequence comes from Lolium perenne, assembly GCF_019359855.2. Classification (NCBI taxonomy): domain Eukaryota; kingdom Viridiplantae; phylum Streptophyta; class Magnoliopsida; order Poales; family Poaceae; genus Lolium; species Lolium perenne. The sequence continues at coordinate 75,385 of NW_027249022.1, read as the reverse complement.
GGACGCGTGGGTAACCTTTAGTACCGGTTGGTGGGTGCAAATTGTACTAAAGCTGTCGGCGAGGATAAGGACGCCCTGCTCGATGAGATAAAGTATGTAGCGCACGACGCTCTGTCGGTGGGATAAGGACGCGTGGGTAACCTTTAGTACCGGTTCGTGTCTACAACCGGTACTAAAGTATCGTGAGGATAAGGACGCTCTGCCTATAAAAGGAGCATCGATACACCATGGGAAGCAGCTCAACAAGCCAACATGGATGGAGAGTTTCATCACCATGGATGGAGGAAAGGGTTGGGAAATCTCCGTGGCGGAACTTGTCGAAGATGCCCTTGGTGCACACGCCCTATGGCATCTTCGGAAGTTCCGCCTCGGAAAATTTCCACTGCAAGCCCGTGGAAGACTCCATCTCCTCTAACAAATGTTGGGGAAAGGGTTGGGAAATCTCCGTGGCGGAACTTGTCGAAGATGCCCTTGGTGCACACGCCCTATGGCATCTTCGGAAGTTCCGCCTCGGAATTTTTTCCTGCAAGCCCGTGGAAGACTCCATCTCCTCTAACAATGTTGCGGAAAGAGGGTTGGGAAATCTCTGAGTGGCGGAACTTCTCGAATATGCCCTTGGTGCACATGCCCTATATATGGCATATTCGGAAGTTCCGCCTCGGAATTTTTCTGCAAGCCCGTGGAAGACTCCATCTCCTCTAACAATGTTGCGGAAAGGGTTGGGAAATCTCCCGTGGCGGAACTTCTCGAATATGCCCTTGGTGCACATGCCCTATATATGGCATATTCGGAAGTTCCGCCTCGGAAAATTTCCTGCAAGCCCGCGTGACTTAACTAGTAAAACAAGCCAACCATCTCCATTGTTAATATCTTACATACGGTAACATCATTACACAAAAGTGATTTCCATATTGAGATACACAAGTTATGATCCCTATATGTAGCTAGCTAGTCTTGAGTTTTTCTTCGCTCGTTTCCCTTTCTTCTTCTTTATGACGCAACCATGGACAATCTTCATTGTTTAAGATGATGCTTGGGTCAATTTTTACCTTGAAGGGTGGAATATCGTCAAACTTATTATAATCTTCGACATGTCTGTCTTGTCCTCTACTCCCACGATGTTTCTTTTTCACGAAAGAACTATGTGCCGCTTTGGCTCATCGTATGATGTGTCCTCTTGCCTTTCTTTCCTTTTTTCGGTTTGCTAGACATATCCTTCACATAAAAACCTGAGCCACTTCAACGGCTAGGACGAATGGTTCGGTGTCGTACCCAAGATTCTTGAAATCCACTTTGTAGTCATTCCGCATCTGCGGGTCTACGTACCCCGTCTTTCAGGTTGAACCATTTACACCGGAACAAAGGGACCTTGAAATTAGGTCCATAGTCAAGTTCCCATATCTCCTCTATGTACCCATAATATGTGACCTTGTTCCCATTGCCATCTTCTGCATCAAAGCGGACACCACCTTTGTTTTGGTTGGTGCTCTTTTTGTCTTGGGCGAAAGTGTAAAATGTGTTCCCATTAATCTCGTACCCTTGAAAAGTCGATATAGTAGAAGATGGTTGCTTGGCCAACAAGTACAGGCTGCACTGGAAATCATCGGTGACATTCATGAGACGTGTTTGCAACCAACCGCGAAAGTCTTCATGTGTTCTCCATCAATCCAATCTTCACGTTGCTCCGGGTATTTAGAGCGTAAGATCTCCTTGTGTTCCTCTTTGTACGGAGCCACCAAGATGGAATTAAGTAGAAGCGTGTAGTGTGCTTGAGTGAAAGAATGTCCGTCCATACACGTTGCTGATTTCTTTCCTAGCGTGCCTTTTCCACGCAGTCTCCCCTCATAGCGCGATTCAGGAACACCGATCGGCTTAAGGTCAGGAATAAAGTCAACACAAAACTCAATGACCTCCTCTGTTCCATAGCCCTTGGAGATGCTTCCTTCGGCCTAGCACGGTTATGAACGTACTTCTTTAAGACTCCCATGAATCTCTCAAAGGGGAACATGTTGTGTAGAAATACAGGACCGAGAACGCCAATCTCTTCGACCGGGTGAACTAGGAGATGTGTCATAATATTGAAGAAGGATGGTGGGAACACCAACTCGAAGGCGACTAGACATTGGACCACATCCTTCTGTAAATTTTGTAGAGTAAGTGGATTGATCACCTTCTGAGAAATTGCATTGAGGAGCACACATAGCTTCACAATGGGTACTCGAACATTTTCGGCGAGAAGCCCCTCAATGCAGCCGGAAGTAATTGTGTCATAATCACGTGGCAGTCATGAGACTTTAGGTTTTGAAACTTTTTCTCCGACATGTTTATTATTCCCTTTATATTCGACGAGAAGCCGGACGGGACCTTGATGCTACTCAGGACTTCAAAAAGATCTCCTTCTCCTCTTTGGTAAGAGCATAGCGGCAGGACCTTGATACTTCTCACGGATTCAGGTTGTTTCCTTCGTGGATACTTTGCTTTGGTCTATAGTGCATCCGGTGTATCTTTTGTCTTCCCATACACGCCCAAGAAGTTTAGCGAGGTTCACGCAAAGATTTTTCGTCACGTGCATCACGTCGATTGCAGAGTGAACCTCTAAGAATTTCGAGTAGGGTAGCTCCCAAAATATCGACTTCTTCTTCCACATGGAGTACGTGTCCGTCAACATCATGCGCGGGCAGTTGTCCGGGACCCTTTCCAAAGATCACTTCTAAATCCTTGACCATATCATATATAACTTCCCCATTAGGCGGGTAGGCTTGGTTCGGTTATCTGCACTCACCTCCGAAATGCTTTCCTCTCTTTCTTACGTGATGTTGTTTTGGAAGAAATCGACGATGCCCTGTGTACACATTCTTGTTTCCCAAATAAATACTATCGAGTCTCACCTAAGCGAGTGTGTGCATGCATTGTATCCCTTGTTTGACTGCCCTGAAATGTTACCAAGAGCAGGCCAATCATTGATGGTTACAAATAACAACGCTCGTAGGTTAAATTCCTTTTGTTCGTGCTCATCCCACACGGGTACACCTTAAATCACGCCACAACTCTAAAAGTTCTTCAACCAATGGCCTCAGGTACACATCAATGTCGTTGCTTAGGGTTGCTTTAAGACCTGGATGAGCAACGGCATCATAATGAACTTCCGCTTCATGCACAACCAAGGAGGAAGGTTATAGATACATAGAGTCATGGCCAGGTGCTATGACCGGAGCTCTGCTCCCGAGAAAAAGGATTAAAGCCATACGTACTTAGACCAAATCTTAAGTTCCTTGCGTCATCTGAAAATGACTTGAACTCTCTGTCGATTTTTCTCCCGCTGCGACCCGTCGACGGGTGTCTCGACATCACATCTTTCTTACGGTCCTCTTTGTGCCATCGCAACAACTTGGCATGCTCTTTGTTCGGAACAAGCGTTTCAGCCGTGGTATTATAGGAGCATACCACATCACCTTCGCAGGAACCCTCTTCCTGGGGGTGGACTCACCCTCAACATCTTAGGTCATCTCGCCTGATCTTATACCTCAATGCACTACATACGGGCATGCATTCAAATTCTCGTACTCCCCATGGTAGAGGATGCGATCATTGATGCATGCATGTATCTTTTGCACCTCTAATCCTAGAGAGACAACCTTCTTTGCTTCGGCGTGCTAGAGGGCAACACGTTCTCCCACGGAAGCATCTTCTTTATTATTTTCAGCAACTTTTCAAATCCCTTGTCAGAAGTACCATTCTCTCGCCTTCCATCTGCAGACAATTCCAGCGTGGTACCCAACTTTTTCCGACCATTTTCGCAATTTGGGTACAACAGTTTGTTGTGATCCTCTAACATTTTCTCCAACTTCAACCTCTCCTTTTCATTTCCGCGGTTCATCTTCGCATCAAGAATGGCTGACCCAAATCGTCATAGGGTCATCAAAAATCGGCTCATCGAAAATGAGCTCTTCTTCGACTTCATCTTCCCCCATTCTACTACCACCGTCTTAGGTGAATAAGCTGGGATAGTTGTCACTATCCTCTTCTTCTTGATTGTCTTCCAATATAACTCCTCTTTCTCCGTGCTTGGTCCAACAATTATAGGCTGGGCATGAAACCATTCTCCAGTAATTGGACGTGAAGGGTCTTCGAGTAGAGTAATCCTTCATATTCTTACAGGAACTACATGGACAATACATGAAACCATTCATTCGCCTGTTTGCCTCAGCCACGTTGAGAAAATAATGCATGCCGTAATGAACTCGGGATGGCACCGGTCACCGTACATCCATTGTCGACTCATCTGCATTGTATAGGTATATCAAAAATCATTAAGTACACAACAGCGTGGATATATGAGTGACCAACTTAATTAATATTCAAGTTCATCACATAAAACTAAGTTATTTTTATAAAAAAAGAGGGGCTCACCGAGGTGGTACCGTCTTGCGGCTAGGGACGACGCTAGCGATCGACGGCGGTGAGGACGGGGATGATACTAATTAAAACCTACAAAACATACCATAATTTCAGCTCAAATTGCATATAAAAAAATAAAATCACTAACTTAGGCATTTCATCGAACACCTTGATTGCACTACAAAAATAGTACGAGTTAAAACTACCAAAGAACTGAGCTAAATTAGGAGCAGGGAAGGAAGGATGATATTGCTAACCCTTGGATAGATGTATGCCGTTAATCTTGTTAAAATGGTGGAGAAAAATAAAGATTATTGGAGTGTGTGAGAGGTGGAGAAAAATTTAGAGTGTGAGGAAGATGAGAAAAAATGAGGAAGGCCAGCAGGGGAGCTCGGAAGGGACGAGTAGGCGATTTTGATATGGCTGGGTACCCTTTGGTACCGGTTCGTGTTACGAACCGGTACCAAAGGTCCAGCCCGGGCCCCACCACGCGTCTGAATTTTGGCCGAAGACCTTTCGTACCGGTTCCTAACACGAACCGGTACGAAAGCCCCTCCCAAACCGGTACGAAAGCCCCTCGCCCACCTGAGCCCTCAAACCGGTACAAATGGCCCCATTGGTACCGGTTCGTAAGGGAACCGGTACCAATGGCTTAGATGGATGTGAGGTTTTCTACTAGTGTGTCACATTAGAGAAGATACGGTGACGAAATTGATTATATGCATCATCTAGAAGAGGGAAGTAGTTAAGAGTAACAACATGAATAAGAACAAGCTCCGATTGAGGCCGTTTAGAAAGCATTGAAAATCTCTTTGGGATCTAAGATGAAATTACTTCACTTTCTCACGATCTATATAAATTTTAGTGTACGCACACATCCCCTCACACGTGTTGAAACTCTCAACCCCCAAAACGACTAACCCAAAGTAACAAACAAGTATGCAAAAAACACAAGTTTTTTTTTTTGTTTTTCTTTGTTCGGTTTTGCATGGGCTATTTCATCCCGATGCTATCCAGGTCCTAGACGCCCCAGACACGGATGTCTACGGTCGGGTGTTGGTGTCACATTAGAGAAGATACGGTGATGAAATTGATTATAGGCATCATCTAGAAGAGGGAAGTAGTTAAGAGTAACAACATGAATAAGAACAAGCTCCGATTGAGGCCGTTTAGAAAGCATTGAAAATCTCTTTGGGATCTAAGATGAAATTACTTCACTTTCTCACGATCTATATAAATTTTAGTGTACGCACACATCCCCTCACACGTGTTGAAACTCTCGACCCCCAAAGCGACTAACCCAAAGTAACAAACAAGTATGCAAAAAACACAAGTTTTTTGTTTTTCTTGTTCGGTTTTGCATGGGCTATTTCATCCCGATGCTATCCAGGTCCTAGACGCCCCGGATACGGATGTCTACGATAGGGTGTTGGTGTCACATTAGAGAAGATACGGTGTGAAATTGATTATAGGCATCATCTAGAAGAGGGAAGTAGTTAAGAGTAACAACATGAATAAGAACAAGCTCCGATTGAGGCCGTTTAGAAAGCATTGAAAATCTCTTTGGGATCTAAGATGAAATTACTTCACTTTCTCACGATCTATATAAATTTTAGTGTACGCACACATCCCCTCACACGTGTTGAAACTCTCGACCCCCAAAACGACTAACCCAAAGTAACAAACAAGTATGCAAAAAACACAAGTTTTTTTTTTGTTTTTTCTTGTTCGGTTTTGCATGGGCTATTTCATCCCGATGCTATCCAGGTCCTAGACGCCCCGGATACGGATGTCTACGATAGGGTGTTGGTGTCACATTAGAGAAGATACGGTGACGAAATTGATTATAGGCATCATCTAGAAGAGGGAAGTAGTTAAGAGTAACAACATGAATAAGAACAAGCTCCGATTGAGGCCGTTTAGAAAGCATTGAAAATCTCTTTGGGATCTAAGATGAAATTACTTCACTTTCTCACGATCTATATAAATTTTAGTGTACGCACACATCCCCTCACACGTGTTGAAACTCTCGACCCCCAAAGCGACTAACCCAAAGTAACAAACAAGTATGCAAAAAACACAAGTTTTTTTTGTTTTTCTTGTTCGGTTTTGCATGGGCTATTTCATCCCGATGCTATCCAGGTCCTAGACGCCCCGAGATACGGATGTCTACGATAGGGTGTTGGTGTCACATTAGAGAAGATACGGTGTGAAATTGATTATAGGCATCATCTAGAAGAGGGAAGTAGTTAAGAGTAACAACATGAATAAGAACAAGCTCCGATTGAGGCCGTTTAGAAAGCATTGAAAATCTCTTTGGGATCTAAGATGAAATTACTTCACTTTCTCACGATCTATATAAATTTTAGTGTACGCACACATCCCCTCACACGTGTTGAAACTCTCGACCCCCAAAGCGACTAACCCAAAGTAACAAACAAGTATGCAAAAAACACAAGTTTTTTTGTTTTTCTTGTTCGGTTTTGCATGGGCTATTACATCCCGATGCTATCCAGGTCCTAGACGCCCCAGATACGGATGTCTACGATAGGGTGTTGGTGTCTCTTTAGAGTAGATACGGTGTGTTATTTGATTATAGGCATCATCTAGAAGAGGGAAGTAGTTAAGAGTAACAACATGAATAAGAACAAGCTCCGATTGAGGCCGTTTAGAAAGCATTGAAAATCTCTTTGGGATCTAAGATGAAATTACTTCACTTTCTCACGATCTATATAAATTTTAATGTACGCACACATCCCCTCACACGTGTTGAAACTCTCGACCCCCAAAGCGACTAACCCAAAGTAACAAACAAGTATGCAAAAAACACAAGTTTTTTTTTGTTTTTCTTGTTCGGTTTTGCATGGGCTATTTCATCCCGATGCTATCCAGGTCCTAGACGCCCCTGATACGGATGTCTACGATAGGGTGTTGGTGTCACATTAGAGAAGATACGGTGACGAAATTGATTATAGGCATCATCTAGAAGAGGGAAGTAGTTAAGAGTAACAACATGAATAAGAACAAGCTCCGATTGAGGCCGTTTAGAAAGCATTGAAAATCTCTTTGGGATCTAAGATGAAATTACTTCACTTTCTCACGATCTATATAAATTTTAGTGTACGCACACATCCCCTCACACGTGTTGAAACTCTCGACCCCCAAAGCGACTAACCCAAAGTAACAAACAAGTATGCAAAAAACACAAGTTTTTTTGTTTTTCTTGTTCGGTTTTGCATGGGCTATTTCATCCCGATGCTATCCAGGTCCTAGACGCCCCGGATACGGATGTCTACGATAGGGTGTTGGTGTCACATTAGAGAAGATACGGTGTGAAATTGATTATAGGCATCATCTAGAAGAGGGAAGTAGTTAAGAGTAACAACATGAATAAGAACAAGCTCCGATTGAGGCCGTTTAGAAAGCATTGAAAATCTCTTTGGGATCTAAGATGAAATTACTTCACTTTCTCACGATCTATATAAATTTTAGTGTACGCACACATCCCCTCACACGTGTTGAAACTCTCGACCCCAAAACGACTAACCCAAAGTAACAAACAAGTATGCAAAAAACACAAGTTTTTTTTTTTTTTTAATGTTCGGTTTTGCATGGGCTATTTCATCCCGATGCTATCCAGGTCCTAGACGCCCCAGATACGGATGTCTACGATAGGGTGTTGGTGTCACATTAGAGAAGATACGGTGACGAAATTGATTATAGGCATCATCTAGAAGAGGGAAGTAGTTAAGAGTAACAACATGAATAAGAACAAGCTCCGATTGAGGCCGTTTAGAAAGCATTGAAAATCTCTTTGGGATCTAAGATGAAATTACTTCACTTTCTCACGATCTATATAAATTTTAATGTACGCACACATCCCCTCACACGTGTTGAAACTCTCGACCCCCAAAGCGACTAACCCAAAGTAACAAACAAGTATGCAAAAAACACCAGTTTTTTTTGTTTTTTATGTTAGTTTTTGCATGGGCTATTTCATACCGATGCTATCCAGGTCCTAGACGCCCCGGATACGGATGTCTACGATAGGGTGTTGGTGTCACATTAGAGAAGATACGGTGACGAAATTGATTATAGGCATCATCTAGAAGAGGGAAGTAGTTAAGAGTAACAACATGAATAAGAACAAGCTCCGATTGAGGCCGTTTAGAAAGCATTGAAAATCTCTTTGGGATCTAAGATGAAATTACTTCACTTTCTCACGATCTATATAAATTTTAGTGTACGCACACATCCCCTCACACGTGTTGAAACTCTCGACCCCCAAAACGACTAACCCAAAGTAACAAACAAGTATGCAAAAAACACAAGTTTTTTTTTTTTTTTATTGTTCGGTTTTCCTTGGGGTATTACATCCCGATGCTATCCAGGTCCTAGACGCCCCAGGTACGGATGTCTACGATAGGGTGTTGGTGTCACATTAGAGAAGATACGGTGACGAAATTGATTATAGGCATCATCTAGAAGAGGGAAGTAGTTAAGAGTAACAACATGAATAAGAACAAGCTCCGATTGAGGCCGTTTAGAAAGCATTGAAAATCTCTTTGGGATCTAAGATGAAATTACTTCACTTTCTCACGATCTATATAAATTTTAGTGTACGCACACATCCCCTCACACGTGTTGAAACTCTCGACCCCCAAAACGACTAACCCAAAGTAACAAACAAGTATGCAAAAAACACAAGTTTTTTTGTTTTTCTTGTTCGGTTTTGCATGGGCTATTTCATCCCGATGCTATCCAGGTCCTAGACGCCCCGGATACGGATGTCTACGATAGGGTGTTGGTGTCACATTAGAGAAGATACGGTGGCGAAATTGATTATAGGCATCATCTAGAAGAGGGAAGTAGTTAAGAGTAACAACATGAATAAGAACAAGCTCCGATTGAGGCCGTTTAGAAAGCATTGAAAATCTCTTTGGGATCTAAGATGAAATTACTTCACTTTCTCACGATCTATATAAATTTTAATGTACGCACACATCCCCTCACACGTGTTGAAACTCTCGACCCCCAAAGCGACTAACCCAAAGTAACAAACAAGTATGCAAAAAACACAAGTTTTTTTTGTTTTTCTTGTTCGGTTTTGCATGGGCTATTTCATCCCGATGCTATCCAGGGTCCTAGACGCCCCGGATACGGATGTCTACGATAGGGTGTTGGTGTCACATTAGAGAAGATACGGTGACGAAATTGATTATAGGCATCATCTAGAAGAGGGAAGTAGTTAAGAGTAACAACATGAATAAGAACAAGCTCCGATTGAGGCCGTTTAGAAAGCATTGAAAATCTCTTTGGGATCTAAGATGAAATTACTTCACTTTCTCACGATCTATATAAATTTTAATGTACGCACACATCCCCTCACACGTGTTGAAACTCTCGACCCCCAAAGCGACTAACCCAAAGTAACAAACAAGTATGCAAAAAACACAAGTTTTTTTTGTTTTTCTTGTTCGGTTTTGCATGGGCTATTTCATCCCGATGCTATCCAGGTCCTAGACGCCCGGATACGGATGTCTACGATAGGGTGTTGGTGTCACATTAGAGAAGATACGGTGTGAAATTGATTATAGGCATCATCTAGAAGAGGGAAGTAGTTAAGAGTAACAACATGAATAAGAACAAGCTCCGATTGAGGCCGTTTAGAAAGCATTGAAAATCTCTTTGGGATCTAAGATGAAATTACTTCACTTTCTCACGATCTATATAAATTTTAATGTACGCACACATCCCCTCACACGTGTTGAAACTCTCGACCCCCAAAGCGACTAACCCAAAGTAACAAACAAGTATGCAAAAAACACAAGTTTTTTTTTGTTTTTCTTGTTCGGTTTGCATGGGTTATTTCATCCCGATGCTATCCAGGTCCTAGACGCCCCGGATACGGATGTCTACGATAGGGTGTTGGTGTCACATTAGAGAAGATACGGTGTGAAATTGATTATAGGCATCATCTAGAAGAGGGAAGTAGTTAAGAGTAACAACATGAATAAGAACAAGCTCCGATTGAGGCCGTTTAGAAAGCATTGAAAATCTCTTTGGGATCTAAGATGAAATTACTTCACTTTCTCACGATCTATATAAATTTTAATGTACGCACACATCCCCTCACACGTGTTGAAACTCTCGACCCCCAAAGCGACTAACCCAAAGTAACAAACAAGTATGCAAAAAACACAAGTTTTTTGTTTTTCTTGTTCGGTTTTGCATGGGCTATTTCATCCCGATGCTATCCAGGTCCTAGACGCCCCGGATACGGATGTCTACGATAGGGTGTTGGTGTCACATTAGAGAAGATACGGTGACGAAATTGATTATAGGCATCATCTAGAAGAGGGAAGTAGTTAAGAGTAACAACATGAATAAGAACAAGCTCCGATTGAGGCCGTTTAGAAAGCATTGAAAATCTCTTTGGGATCTAAGATGAAATTACTTCACTTTCTCACGATCTATATAAATTTTAATGTACGCACACATCCCCTCACACGTGTTGAAACTCTCGACCACCAAAGCGACTAACCCAAAGTAACAAACAAGTATGCAAAAAACACAAGTTTTTTTTTGTTTTTCTTGTTCGGTTTGCATGGGCTATTTCATCCCGATGCTATCCAGGTCCTAGACGCCCCGGATACGGATGTCTACGATAGGGTGTTGGTGTCACATTAGAGAAGATACGGTGTGAAATTGATTATAGGCATCATCTAGAAGAGGGAAGTAGTTAAGAGTAACAACATGAATAAGAACAAGCTCCGATTGAGGCCGTTTAGAAAGCATTGAAAATCTCTTTGGGATCTAAGATGAAATTACTTCACTTTCTCACGATCTATATAAATTTTAATGTACGCACACATCCCCTCACACGTGTTGAAACTCTCGACCCCCAAAGCGACTAACCCAAAGTAACAAACAAGTATGCAAAAAACACAAGTTTTTTTTTGTTTTTCTTGTTCGGTTTTGCATGGGCTATTTCATCCCGATGCTATCCAGGTCCTAGACGCCCCGGATACGGATGTCTACGATAGGGTGTTGGTGTCACATTAGAGAAGATACGGTGGCGAAATTGATTATAGGCATCATCTAGAAGAGGGAAGTAGTTAAGAGTAACAACATGAATAAGAACAAGCTCCGATTGAGGCCGTTTAGAAAGCATTGAAAATCTCTTTGGGATCTAAGATGAAATTACTTCACTTTCTCACGATCTATATAAATTTTAATGTACGCACACATCCCCTCACACGTGTTGAAAGTCTCGACCCCCAAATCATCTAACCCAAAGTAACAAACAATTATTCAAAAAACACAAGTTTTTTTTTGTTTTTCTTGTTCGGTTTTGCATGGGCTATTTCATCCCGATGCTATCCAGGTCCTAGACGCCCCGGATACGGATGTCTACGATAGGGTGTTGGTGTCACATTAGAGAAGATACGGTGTGAAATTGATTATAGGCATCATCTAGAAGAGGGAAGTAGTTAAGAGTAACAACATGAATAAGAACAAGCTCCGATTGAGGCCGTTTAGAAAGCATTGAAAATCTCTTTGGGATCTAAGATGAAATTACTTCACTTTCTCACGATCTATATAAATTTTAATGTACGCACACATCCCCTCACACGTGTTGAAACTCTCGACCCCCAAAGCGACTAACCCAAAGTAACAAACAAGTATGCAAAAAACACAAGTTTTTTTTGTTTTTTCTTGTTCGGTTTTGCATGGGTTATTTCATCCCGATGCTATCCAGGTCCTAGACGCCCCAGGATACGGATGTCTACGATAGGGTGTTGGTGTCACATTAGAGAAGATACGGTGACGAAATTGATTATAGGCATCATCTAGAAGAGGGAAGTAGTTAAGAGTAACAACATGAATAAGAACAAGCTCCGATTGAGGCCGTTTAGAAAGCATTGAAAATCTCTTTGGGATCTAAGATGAAATTACTTCACTTTCTCACGATCTATATAAATTTTAATGTACGCACACATCCCCTCACACGTGTTGAAACTCTCGACCCCCAAAAGCGACTAACCCAAAGTAACAAACAAGTATGCAAAAAACACAAGTTTTTTGTTTTTTTCTTGTTCGGTTTTGCATGGGCTATTTCATCCCGATGCTATCCAGGTCCTAGACGCCCCGGATACGGATGTCTACGATAGGGTGTTGGTGTCACATTAGAGAAGATACGGTGACGAAATTGATTATAGGCATCATCTAGAAGAGGGAAGTAGTTAAGAGTAACAACATGAATAAGAACAAGCTCCGATTGAGGCCGTTTAGAAAGCATTGAAAATCTCTTTGGGATCTAAGATGAAATTACTTCACTTTCTCACGATCTATATAAATTTTAATGTACGCACACATCCCCTCACACGTGTTGAAACTCTCGACCCCCAAAGCGACTAACCCAAAGTAACAAACAAGTATGCAAAAAACACAAGTTTTTTTTGTTTTTCTTGTTCGGTTTTGCATGGGCTATTTCATCCCGATGCTATCCAGGTCCTAGACGCCCAGATACGGATGTCTACGATAGGGTGTTGGTGTCACATTAGAGAAGATACGGTGACGAAATTGATTATAGGCATCATCTAGAAGAGGGAAGTAGTTAAGAGTAACAACATGAATAAGAACAAGCTCCGATTGAGGCCGTTTAGAAAGCATTGAAAATCTCTTTGGGATCTAAGATGAAATTACTTCACTTTCTCACGATCTATATAAATTTTAATGTACGCACACATCCCCTCACACGTGTTGAAACTCTCGACCCCCAAAGCGACTAACCCAAAGTAACAAACAAGTATGCAAAAAACACAAGTTTTTTTTGTTTTTCTTGTTCGGTTTTGCATGGGCTATTTCATCCCGATGCTATCCAGGTCCTAGACGCCCCAGATACGGATGTCTACGATAGGGTGTTGGTGTCACATTAGAGAAGATACGGTGGCGAAATTGATTATAGGCATCATCTAGAAGAGGGAAGTAGTTAAGAGTAACAACATGAATAAGAACAAGCTCCGATTGAGGCCGTTTAGAAAGCATTGAAAATCTCTTTGGGATCTAAGATGAAATTACTTCACTTTCTCACGATCTATATAAATTTTAGTGTACGCACACATCCCCTCACACGTGTTGAAACTCTCGACCCCAAAGCGACTAACCAAAATTAACACACAAGTATGCAAAAAACACAAGTTTTTTTTTTGTTTTTATTGTTCGGTTTTGCATGGGTTATTTCATCCCGATGCTATCCAGGTCCTAGACGCCCCAGATACGGATGTCTACGATAGGGTGTTGGTGTCACATTAGAGAAGATACGGTGACGAAATTGATTATAGGCATCATCTAGAAGAGGGAAGTAGTTAAGAGTAACAACATGAATAAGAACAAGCTCCGATTGAGGCCGTTTAGAAAGCATTGAAAATCTCTTTGGGATCTAAGATGAAATTACTTCACTTTCTCACGATCTATATAAATTTTAATGTACGCACACATCCCCTCACACGTGTTGAAACTCTCGACCCCCAAAGCGACTAACCCAAAGTAACAAACAAGTATGCAAAAAACACAAGTTTTTTGTTTTGCCTGTTCGGTTTTGCATGGGCTATTTCATCCCGATGCTATCCAGGTCCTAGACGCCCCAGATACGGATGTCTACGATAGGGTGTTGGTGTCACATTAGAGAAGATACGGTGACGAAATTGATTATAGGCATCATCTAGAAGAGGGAAGTAGTTAAGAGTAACAACATGAATAAGAACAAGCTCCGATTGAGGCCGTTTAGAAAGCATTGAAAATCTCTTTGGGATCTAAGATGAAATTACTTCACTTTCTCACGATCTATATAAATTTTAATGTACGCACACATCCCCTCACACGTGTTGAAACTCTCGACCCCAAAATCAACAAACCCAAAGTAACAAACAACGATGAAAAACCCACAAGTTTTTTTTTTGTTTTTATTGTTCGGTTTTGCATGGGCTATTTCATCCCGATGCTATCCAGGTCCTAGACGCCCCAGATACGGATGTCTACGATAGGGTGTTGGTGTCACATTAGAGAAGATACGGTGACGAAATTGATTATAGGCATCATCTAGAAGAGGGAAGTAGTTAAGAGTAACAACATGAATAAGAACAAGCTCCGATTGAGGCCGTTTAGAAAGCATTGAAAATCTCTTTGGGATCTAAGATGAAATTACTTCACTTTCTCACGATCTATATAAATTTTAATGTACGCACACATCCCCTCACACGTGTTGAAACTCTCGACCCCCAAAGCGACTAACCCAAAGTAACAAACAAGTATGCAAAAAACACAAGTTTTTTTTTGTTTTCTTGTTCGGTTTTGCATGGGCTATTTCATCCCGATGCTATCCAGGTCCTAGACGCCCCTGATACGGATGTCTACGATAGGGTGTTGGTGTCACATTAGAGAAGATACGGTGACGAAATTGATTATAGGCATCATCTAGAAGAGGGAAGTAGTTAAGAGTAACAACATGAATAAGAACAAGCTCCGATTGAGGCCGTTTAGAAAGCATTGAAAATCTCTTTGGGATCTAAGATGAAATTACTTCACTTTCTCACGATCTATATAAATTTTAATGTACGCACACATCCCCTCACACGTGTTGAAACTCTCGACCCCCAAAGCGACTAACCCAAAGTAACAAACAAGTATGCAAAAAACACAAGTTTTTTTTTGTTTTTCTTGTTCGGTTTTGCATGGGCTATTTCATCCCGATGCTATCCAGGTCCTAGACGCCCCGGATACGGATGTCTACGATAGGGTGTTGGTGTCACATTAGAGAAGATACGGTGGCGAAATTGATTATAGGCATCATCTAGAAGAGGGAAGTAGTTAAGAGTAACAACATGAATAAGAACAAGCTCCGATTGAGGCCGTTTAGAAAGCATTGAAAATCTCTTTGGGATCTAAGATGAAATTACTTCACTTTCTCACGATCTATATAAATTTTAATGTACGCACACATCCCCTCACACGTGTTGAAACTCTCGACCCCCAAAACGACTAACCCAAAGTAACAAACAAGTATGCAAAAAACACAAGTTTTTTTTTTGTTTTTATTGTTCGGTTTTGCATGGGCTATTTCATCCCGATGCTATCCAGGTCCTAGACGCCCCAGATACGGATGTCTAAGATAGGGTGTTGGTGTCACATTAGAGAAGATACGGTGTGAAATTGATTATAGGCATCATCTAGAAGAGGGAAGTAGTTAAGAGTAACAACATGAATAAGAACAAGCTCCGATTGAGGCCGTTTAGAAAGCATTGAAAATCTCTTTGGGATCTAAGATGAAATTACTTCACTTTCTCACGATCTATATAAATTTTAATGTACGCACACATCCCCTCACACGTGTTGAAACTCTCGACCCCCAAAAGCGACTAACCCAAAGTAACAAACAAGTATGCAAAAAACACAAGTTTTTTTTGTTTTTCTTGTTCGGTTTTGCATGGGCTATTTCATCCCGATGCTATCCAGGTCCTAGACGCCCCGGATACGGATGTCTACGATAGGGTGTTGGTGTCACATTAGAGAAGATACGGTGTGAAATTGATTATAGGCATCATCTAGAAGAGGGAAGTAGTTAAGAGTAACAACATGAATAAGAACAAGCTCCGATTGAGGCCGTTTAGAAAGCATTGAAAATCTCTTTGGGATCTAAGATGAAATTACTTCACTTTCTCACGATCTATATAAATTTTAATGTACGCACACATCCCCTCACACGTGTTGAAACTCTCGACCCCCAAAGCGACTAACCCAAAGTAACAAACAAGTATGCAAAAAACACAAGTTTTTTTGTTTTTCTTGTTCGGTTTTGCATGGGCTATTTCATCCCGATGCTATCCAGGTCCTAGACGCCCCGGATACGGATGTCTACGATAGGGTGTTTGCGTCACATTAGAGAAGATACGGTGTAGAAATTGATTATAGGCATCATCTAGAAGAGGGAAGTAGTTAAGAGTAACAACATGAATAAGAACAAGCTCCGATTGAGGCCGTTTAGAAAGCATTGAAAATCTCTTTGGGATCTAAGATGAAATTACTTCACTTTCTCACGATCTATATAAATTTTAATGTACGCACACATCCCCTCACACGTGTTGAAACTCTCGACCCCCAAAGCGACTAACCCAAAGTAACAAACAAGTATGCAAAAAACACAAGTTTTTTTTGTTTTTTTTGTTCGGTTTTGCATGGGCTATTTCATCCCGATGCTATCCAGGTCCTAGACGCCCCAGATACGGATGTCTACGATAGGGTGTTGGTGTCACATTAGAGAAGATACGGTGACGAAATTGATTATAGGCATCATCTAGAAGAGGGAAGTAGTTAAGAGTAACAACATGAATAAGAACAAGCTCCGATTGAGGCCGTTTAGAAAGCATTGAAAATCTCTTTGGGATCTAAGATGAAATTACTTCACTTTCTCACGATCTATATAAATTTTAATGTACGCACACATCCCCTCACACGTGTTGAAACTCTCGACCCCCAAAGCGACTAACCCAAAGTAACAAACAAGTATGCAAAAAACACAAGTTTTTTTTTTTTTCTTGTTCGGTTTTGCATGGGCTATTTCATCCCGATGCTATCCAGGTCCTAGACGCCCCAGATACGGATGTCTACGATAGGGTGTTGGTGTCACATTAGAGAAGATACGGTGACGAAATTGATTATAGGCATCATCTAGAAGAGGGAAGTAGTTAAGAGTAACAACATGAATAAGAACAAGCTCCGATTGAGGCCGTTTAGAAAGCATTGAAAATCTCTTTGGGATCTAAGATGAAATTACTTCACTTTCTCACGATCTATATAAATTTTAGTGTACGCACACATCCCCTCACACGTGTTGAAACTCTCGACCCCCAAAGCGACTAACCCAAAGTAAGAAACAATTATGCAAAAAACACAAGTTTTTTTTTGTTTCTTGTTCGGTTTTGCATGGGCTATTTCATCCCGATGCTATCCAGGTCCTAGACGCCCCGGATACGGATGTCTACGATAGGGTGTTGGTGTCACATTAGAGAAGATACGGTGTGAAATTGATTATAGGCATCATCTAGAAGAGGGAAGTAGTTAAGAGTAACAACATGAATAAGAACAAGCTCCGATTGAGGCCGTTTAGAAAGCATTGAAAATCTCTTTGGGATCTAAGATGAAATTACTTCACTTTCTCACGATCTATATAAATTTTAATGTACGCACACATCCCCTCACACGTGTTGAAACTCTCGACCCCCAAATCGACTAACCCAAAGTAACAAACAAGTATGCAAAAAACACTAGTTTTGTTTGGTTTTACTGTTGGGTTTTGCATGGGCTATTTCATCCCGATGCTATCCAGGTCCTAGACGCCCCTGATACGGATGTCTACGATAGGGTGTTGGTGTCACATTAGAGAAGATACGGTGACGAAATTGATTATAGGCATCATCTAGAAGAGGGAAGTAGTTAAGAGTAACAACATGAATAAGAACAAGCTCCGATTGAGGCCGTTTAGAAAGCATTGAAAATCTCTTTGGGATCTAAGATGAAATTACTTCACTTTCTCACGATCTATATAAATTTTAATGTACGCACACATCCCCTCACACGTGTTGAAACTCTCGACCCCAAAACGACTAACCCAAAGTAACAAACAAGTATGCAAAAAACACAAGTTTTTTTTTTGTTTTTCTTGTTCGGTTTTGCATGGGCTATTTCATCCCGATGCTATCCAGGTCCTAGACGCCCCGGATACGGATGTCTACGATATGGTGTTGGTGTCACATTAGAGAAGATACGGTGTGAAATTGATTATAGGCATCATCTAGAAGAGGGAAGTAGTTAAGAGTAACAACATGAATAAGAACAAGCTCCGATTGAGGCCGTTTAGAAAGCATTGAAAATCTCTTTGGGATCTAAGATGAAATTACTTCACTTTCTCACGATCTATATAAATTTTAATGTACGCACACATCCCCTCACACGTGTTGAAACTCTCGACCCCCAAAACGACTAACCCAAA
This sequence comes from Lolium perenne, assembly GCF_019359855.2. Lineage (NCBI taxonomy): Eukaryota > Viridiplantae > Streptophyta > Magnoliopsida > Poales > Poaceae > Lolium > Lolium perenne. The sequence goes on along the minus strand of NW_027249022.1, from coordinate 56,937 downwards.
GTAACAAACAAGTATGCAAAAAAAACAAGTTTTTTTTTTGTTTTTACTGTTCGGTTTTGCATGGGCTATTTCATCCCGATGCTATCCAGGTCCTAGACGCCCCTGATACGGATGTCTACGATAGGGTGTTGGTGTCACATTAGAGAAGATACGGTGACGAAATTGATTATAGGCATCATCTAGAAGAGGGAAGTAGTTAAGAGTAACAACATGAATAAGAACAAGCTCCGATTGAGGCCGTTTAGAAAGCATTGAAAATCTCTTTGGGATCTAAGATGAAATTACTTCACTTTCTCACGATCTATATAAATTTTAATGTACGCACACATCCCCTCACACGTGTTGAAACTCTCGACCCCCAACACGACTAACCCAAAGTAACAAACATGTATTCAAAAAACACAAGTTTTTTTTGTTTTTACTGTTCGGTTTTGCATGGGCTATTTCATCCCGATGCTATCCAGGTCCTAGACGCCCCAGATACGGATGTCTACGATAGGGTGTTGGTGTCACATTAGAGAAGATACGGTGACGAAATTGATTATAGGCATCATCTAGAAGAGGGAAGTAGTTAAGAGTAACAACATGAATAAGAACAAGCTCCGATTGAGGCCGTTTAGAAAGCATTGAAAATCTCTTTGGGATCTAAGATGAAATTACTTCACTTTCTCACGATCTATATAAATTTTAATGTACGCACACATCCCCTCACACGTGTTGAAACTCTCGACCCCCAAAACGACTAACCCAAAGTAACAAAAAAGTATGCAAAAAAAACAAGTTTTTTTTGATTTTTTTGTTCGTTTTTGCATGGGCTATTTCATCCCGATGCTATCCAGGTCCTAGACGCCCCAGATACGGATGTCTACGATAGGGTGTTGGTGTCACATTAGAGAAGATACGGTGTCGTAATTGATTATAGGCATCATCTAGAAGAGGGAAGTAGTTAAGAGTAACAACATGAATAAGAACAAGCTCCGATTGAGGCCGTTTAGAAAGCATTGAAAATCTCTTTGGGATCTAAGATGAAATTACTTCACTTTCTCACGATCTATATAAATTTTAATGTACGCACACATCCCCTCACACGTGTTGAAACTCTCGACCCCCAAAGTAACAAACAAGTATGCAAAAAACACAAGTTTTTTTTTTTTTTACTGTTCGGTTTTGCATGGGTTATTTCATCCCGATGCTATCCAGGTCCTAGACGCCCCAGATACGGATGTCTACGATAGGGTGTTGGTGTCACATTAGAGAAGATACGGTGACGAAATTGATTATAGGCATCATCTAGAAGAGGGAAGTAGTTAAGAGTAACAACATGAATAAGAACAAGCTCCGATTGAGGCCGTTTAGAAAGCATTGAAAATCTCTTTGGGATCTAAGATGAAATTACTTCACTTTCTCACGATCTATATAAATTTTAATGTACGCACACATCCCCTCACACGTGTTGAAACTCTCGACCCCCAAAACGACTAACCCAAAGTAACAAACAAGTATGCAAAAAACACAAGATTTTTTTTGTTTTCTTGTTCGGTTTTGCATGGGCTATTTCATCCCGATGCTATCCAGGTCCTAGACGCCCCGGATACGGATGTCTACGATAGGGTGTTGGTGTCACATTAGAGAAGATACGGTGTGAAATTGATTATAGGCATCATCTAGAAGAGGGAAGTAGTTAAGAGTAACAACATGAATAAGAACAAGCTCCGATTGAGGCCGTTTAGAAAGCATTGAAAATCTCTTTGGGATCTAAGATGAAATTACTTCACTTTCTCACGATCTATATAAATTTTAGTGTACGCACACATCCCCTCACACGTGTTGAAACTCTCGACCCCCGAAACGACTAACCCAAAGTAACAAACAAGTATGCAAAAAAAGCAAATTTTTTTTGTTTTTTTTGTTCGGTTTTGCATGGGCTATTTCATCCCGATGCTATCCAGGTCCTAGACGCCCCAGATACGGATGTCTACGATAGGGTGTTGGTGTCACATTAGAGAAGATACGGTGTGAAATTGATTATAGGCATCATCTAGAAGAGGGAAGTAGTTAAGAGTAACAACATGAATAAGAACAAGCTCCGATTGAGGCCGTTTAGAAAGCATTGAAAATCTCTTTGGGATCTAAGATGAAATTACTTCACTTTCTCACGATCTATATAAATTTTAATGTACGCACACATCCCCTCACACGTGTTGAAACTCTCGACCCCCAAAGCGACTAACCCAAAGTAACAAACAAGTATGCAAAAAACACAAGTTTTTTTTTTTTTTCTTGTTCGGTTTTGCATGGGCTATTTCATCCCGATGCTATCCAGGTCCTAGACGCCCCGAGATACGGATGTCTACGATAGGGTGTTGGTGTCACATTAGAGAAGATACGGTGACGAAATTGATTATAGGCATCATCTAGAAGAGGGAAGTAGTTAAGAGTAACAACATGAATAAGAACAAGCTCCGATTGAGGCCGTTTAGAAAGCATTGAAAATCTCTTTGGGATCTAAGATGAAATTACTTCACTTTCTCACGATCTATATAAATTTTAATGTACGCACACATCCCCTCACACGTGTTGAAACTCTCGACCCCCAAAACGACTAACCCAAAGTAACAAACAAGTATGCAAAAAACACAAGTTTTTTTTTTGTTTTTACTTTTCGGTTTTGCATGGGTTATTTCATCCCGATGCTATCCAGGTCCTAGACGCCCCAGATACGGATGTCTACGATAGGGTGTTGGTGTCACATTAGAGAAGATACGGTGACGAAATTGATTATAGGCATCATCTAGAAGAGGGAAGTAGTTAAGAGTAACAACATGAATAAGAACAAGCTCCGATTGAGGCCGTTTAGAAAGCATTGAAAATCTCTTTGGGATCTAAGATGAAATTACTTCACTTTCTCACGATCTATATAAATTTTAATGTACGCACACATCCCCTCACACGTGTTGAAACTCTCGACCCCCAAATCGACTAACCCAAAGTAACAAACAAGTATGCAAAAAACACAAGTTTTTTTTTGTTTTTCTTGTTCGGTTTTGCATGGGCTATTTCATCCCGATGCTATCCAGGTCCTAGACGCCCCGGATACGGATGTCTACGATAGGGTGTTGGTGTCACATTAGAGAAGATACGGTGTGAAATTGATTATAGGCATCATCTAGAAGAGGGAAGTAGTTAAGAGTAACAACATGAATAAGAACAAGCTCCGATTGAGGCCGTTTAGAAAGCATTGAAAATCTCTTTGGGATCTAAGATGAAATTACTTCACTTTCTCACGATCTATATAAATTTTAATGTACGCACACATCCCCTCACACGTGTTGAAACTCTCGACCCCAAAAACGACTAACCCAAAGTAACAAACAAGTATGCAAAAAACACAAGTTTTTTTTTGTTTTTCTTGTTCGGTTTTGCATGGGCTATTTCATCCCGATGCTATCCAGGTCCTAGACGCCCCGATACGGATGTCTACGATAGGGTGTTGGTGTCACATTAGAGAAGATACGGTGTGAAATTGATTATAGGCATCATCTAGAAGAGGGAAGTAGTTAAGAGTAACAACATGAATAAGAACAAGCTCCGATTGAGGCCGTTTAGAAAGCATTGAAAATCTCTTTGGGATCTAAGATGAAATTACTTCACTTTCTCACGATCTATATAAATTTTAATGTACGCACACATCCCCTCACACGTGTTGAAACTCTCGACCCCCAAAGCGACTAACCCAAAGTAACAAACAAGTATGCAAAAAACACAAGTTTTTTTTTGTTTTCTTTGTTCGGTTTTGCATGGGCTATTTCATCCCGATGCTATCCAGGTCCTAGACGCCCCGGATACGGATGTCTACGATAGGGTGTTGGTGTCACATTAGAGAAGATACGGTGACGAAATTGATTATAGGCATCATCTAGAAGAGGGAAGTAGTTAAGAGTAACAACATGAATAAGAACAAGCTCCGATTGAGGCCGTTTAGAAAGCATTGAAAATCTCTTTGGGATCTAAGATGAAATTACTTCACTTTCTCACGATCTATATAAATTTTAATGTACGCACACATCCCCTCACACGTGTTGAAACTCTCGACCCCCAAAGCGACTAACCCAAAGTAACAAACAAGTATGCAAAAAACACAAGTTTTTTTTGTTTTTCTTGTTCGGTTTTGCATGGGCTATTTCATCCCGATGCTATCCAGGTCCTAGACGCCCCAGATACGGATGTCTACGATAGGGTGTTGGTGTCACATTAGAGAAGATACGGTGACGAAATTGATTATAGGCATCATCTAGAAGAGGGAAGTAGTTAAGAGTAACAACATGAATAAGAACAAGCTCCGATTGAGGCCGTTTAGAAAGCATTGAAAATCTCTTTGGGATCTAAGATGAAATTACTTCACTTTCTCACGATCTATATAAATTTTAATGTACGCACACATCCCCTCACACGTGTTGAAACTCTCGACCCCCAAAGCGACTAACCCAAAGTAACAAACAAGTATGCAAAAAACACAAGTTTTTTTTGTTTTTCTTGTTCGGTTTTGCATGGGCTATTTCATCCCGATGCTATCCAGGTCCTAGACGCCCCGGATACGGATGTCTACGATAGGGTGTTGGTGTCACATTAGAGAAGATACGGTGACGAAATTGATTATAGGCATCATCTAGAAGAGGAAGTAGTTAAGAGTAACAACATGAATAAGAACAAGCTCCGATTGAGGCCGTTTAGAAAGCATTGAAAATCTCTTTGGGATCTAAGATGAAATTACTTCACTTTCTCACGATCTATATAAATTTTAATGTACGCACACATCCCCTCACACGTGTTGAAACTCTCGACCCCCAAAGCGACTAACCCAAAGTAACAAACAAGTATGCAAAAAACACAAGTTTTTTTTGTTTTTGGTGTTCGGTTTTGCATGGGCTATTTCATCCCGATGCTATCCAGGTCCTAGACGCCCCAGATACGGATGTCTACGATAGGGTGTTGGTGTCACATTAGAGAAGATACGGTGACGAAATTGATTATAGGCATCATCTAGAAGAGGGAAGTAGTTAAGAGTAACAACATGAATAAGAACAAGCTCCGATTGAGGCCGTTTAGAAAGCATTGAAAATCTCTTTGGGATCTAAGATGAAATTACTTCACTTTCTCACGATCTATATAAATTTTAATGTACGCACACATCCCCTCACACGTGTTGAAACTCTCGACCCCCAAAGCGACTAACCCAAAGTAACAAACAAGTATGCAAAAAACACAAGTTTTTTTTTTGTTTCTTGTTCGGTTTTGCATGGGCTATTTCATCCCGATGCTATCCAGGTCCTAGACGCCCAGGATACGGATGTCTACGATAGGGTGTTGGTGTCACATTAGAGAAGATACGGTGACGAAATTGATTATAGGCATCATCTAGAAGAGGGAAGTAGTTAAGAGTAACAACATGAATAAGAACAAGCTCCGATTGAGGCCGTTTAGAAAGCATTGAAAATCTCTTTGGGATCTAAGATGAAATTACTTCACTTTCTCACGATCTATATAAATTTTAATGTACGCACACATCCCCTCACACGTGTTGAAACTCTCGACCCCAAAAACGACTAACCCAAAGTAACAAACAAGTGTGCAAAAAACACATGTTTTTTTTGTTTTTTGTGTTCGGTTTTGCGTGGGCTATTTCATCCCGATGCTATCCAGGTCCTAGACGCCCCAGATACGGATGTCTACGATAGGGTGTTGGTGTAACATTTGAGTAGTTTCGGTGTAGTTATTGATTATAGGCATCATCTAGAAGAGGGAAGTAGTTAAGAGTAACAACATGAATAAGAACAAGCTCCGATTGAGGCCGTTTAGAAAGCATTGAAAATCTCTTTGGGATCTAAGATGAAATTACTTCACTTTCTCACGATCTATATAAATTTTAATGTACGCACACATCCCCTCACACGTGTTGAAACTCTCGACCCCCAAAGCGACTAACCCAAAGTAACAAACAAGTATGCAAAAAACACAAGTTTTTTTTTGTTTTTCTTGTTCGGTTTTGCATGGGCTATTTCATCCCGATGCTATCCAGGTCCTAGACGCCCCGGATACGGATGTCTACGATAGGGTGTTGGTGTCACATTAGAGAAGATACGGTGTGAAATTGATTATAGGCATCATCTAGAAGAGGGAAGTAGTTAAGAGTAACAACATGAATAAGAACAAGCTCCGATTGAGGCCGTTTAGAAAGCATTGAAAATCTCTTTGGGATCTAAGATGAAATTACTTCACTTTCTCACGATCTATATAAATTTTAATGTACGCACACATCCCCTCACACGTGTTGAAACTCTCGACCCCCAAAGCGACTAACCCAAAGTAACAAACAAGTATGCAAAATACACAAGTTTTTTTTGTTTTTCTTGTTCGGTTTTGCATGGGCTATTTCATCCCGATGCTATCCAGGTCCTAGACGCCCCGGATACGGATGTCTACGATAGGGTGTTGGTGTCACATTAGAAGATACGGTGACGAAATTGATTATAGGCATCATCTAGAAGAGGGAAGTAGTTAAGAGTAACAACATGAATAAGAACAAGCTCCGATTGAGGCCGTTTAGAAAGCATTGAAAATCTCTTTGGGATCTAAGATGAAATTACTTCACTTTCTCACGATCTATATAAATTTTAATGTACGCACACATCCCCTCACACGTGTTGAAACTCTCGACCCCCAAAACGACTAACCCAAAGTAACAAACAAGTATGCAAAAAACACAAGTTTTTTTTTGTTTTTATTGTTCGGTTTTGCATGGGCTATTTCATCCCGATGCTATCCAGGTCCTAGACGCCCCAGATACGGATGTCTACGATAGGGTGTTGGTGTCACATTAGAGAAGATACGGTGACGAAATTGATTATAGGCATCATCTAGAAGAGGGAAGTAGTTAAGAGTAACAACATGAATAAGAACAAGCTCCGATTGAGGCCGTTTAGAAAGCATTGAAAATCTCTTTGGGATCTAAGATGAAATTACTTCACTTTCTCACGATCTATATAAATTTTAATGTACGCACACATCCCCTCACACGTGTTGAAACTCTCGACCCCAAAAGCGACTAACCCAAAGTAACAAACAAGTATGCAAAAAACACAAGTTTTTTTTGTTTTTCTTGTTCGGTTTTGCATGGGCTATTTCATCCCGATGCTATCCAGGTCCTAGACGCCCAGGATACGGATGTCTACGATAGGGTGTTGGTGTCACATTAGAAGATACGGTGACGAAATTGATTATAGGCATCATCTAGAAGAGGGAAGTAGTTAAGAGTAACAACATGAATAAGAACAAGCTCCGATTGAGGCCGTTTAGAAAGCATTGAAAATCTCTTTGGGATCTAAGATGAAATTACTTCACTTTCTCACGATCTATATAAATTTTAATGTACGCACACATCCCCTCACACGTGTTGAAACTCTCGACCCCCAAAGCGACTAACCCAAAGTAACAAACAAGTATGCAAAAAACACAAGTTTTTTTTGTTTTTCTTGTTCGGTTTTGCATGGGCTATTTCATCCCGATGCTATCCAGGTCCTAGACGCCCCTGATACGGATGTCTACGATAGGGTGTTGGTGTCACATTAGAGAAGATACGGTGACGAAATTGATTATAGGCATCATCTAGAAGAGGGAAGTAGTTAAGAGTAACAACATGAATAAGAACAAGCTCCGATTGAGGCCGTTTAGAAAGCATTGAAAATCTCTTTGGGATCTAAGATGAAATTACTTCACTTTCTCACGATCTATATAAATTTTAATGTACGCACACATCCCCTCACACGTGTTGAAACTCTCGACCCCCAAAACGACTAACCGAAAGTAACAAACAAGTATGCAAAAAACACAAGTTTTTTTTTTGTTTTTATTGTTCGGTTTTGCATGGGTTATTTCATCCCGATGCTATCCAGGTCCTAGACGCCCCAGATACGGATGTCTACGATAGGGTGTTGGTGTCACATTAGAGAAGATACGGTGACGAAATTGATTATAGGCATCATCTAGAAGAGGGAAGTAGTTAAGAGTAACAACATGAATAAGAACAAGCTCCGATTGAGGCCGTTTAGAAAGCATTGAAAATCTCTTTGGGATCTAAGATGAAATTACTTCACTTTCTCACGATCTATATAAATTTTAATGTACGCACACATCCCCTCACACGTGTTGAAACTCTCGACCCCCAAAGCGACTAACCCAAAGTAACTATCAAGTATGCAAAAAAAAAAAGTTTTTTTTTTTGTTTTTAATGTTCGGTTTTGCATGGGCTATTTCATCCCGATGCTATCCAGGTCCTAGACGCCCCAGATACGGATGTCTACGATAGGGTGTTGGTGTCACATTAGAGAAGATACGGTGTGAAATTGATTATAGGCATCATCTAGAAGAGGGAAGTAGTTAAGAGTAACAACATGAATAAGAACAAGCTCCGATTGAGGCCGTTTAGAAAGCATTGAAAATCTCTTTGGGATCTAAGATGAAATTACTTCACTTTCTCACGATCTATATAAATTTTAATGTACGCACACATCCCCTCACACGTGTTGAAACTCTCGACCCCCAAAGATACTAACCCAAAGTAACAAACAAGTATGCAAAAAACACAAGTTTTTTTTTGTTTTTTCTTGTTCGGTTTTGCATGGGCTATTTCATCCCGATGCTATCCAGGTCCTAGACGCCCCAGATACGGATGTCTACGATAGGGTGTTGGTGTCACATTAGAGAAGATACGGTGTGAAATTGATTATAGGCATCATCTAGAAGAGGGAAGTAGTTAAGAGTAACAACATGAATAAGAACAAGCTCCGATTGAGGCCGTTTAGAAAGCATTGAAAATCTCTTTGGGATCTAAGATGAAATTACTTCACTTTCTCACGATCTATATAAATTTTAATGTACGCACACATCCCCTCACACGTGTTGAAACTCTCGACCCCCAAAGCGACTAACCCAAAGTAACAAACAAGTATGCAAAAAACACAAGTTTTTTTTTGTTTTTCTTGTTCGGTTTTGCATGGGTTATTTCATCCCGATGCTATCCAGGTCCTAGACGCCCCGGATACGGATGTCTACGATAGGGTGTTGGTGTCACATTAGAGAAGATACGGTGTGAAATTGATTATAGGCATCATCTAGAAGAGGGAAGTAGTTAAGAGTAACAACATGAATAAGAACAAGCTCCGATTGAGGCCGTTTAGAAAGCATTGAAAATCTCTTTGGGATCTAAGATGAAATTACTTCACTTTCTCACGATCTATATAAATTTTAATGTACGCACACATCCCCTCACACGTGTTGAAACTATAGAACCCCAAAAGCACTAACCAAAAGAAACAAACAAGAATCCAAAAAACACAAGTTTTTTTTTGTTTTTATTGTTCGGTTTTGCATGGGCTATTTCATCCCGATGCTATCCAGGTCCTAGACGCCCCAGATACGGATGTCTACGATAGGGTGTTGGTGTCACATTAGAGAAGATACGGTGACGAAATTGATTATAGGCATCATCTAGAAGAGGGAAGTAGTTAAGAGTAACAACATGAATAAGAACAAGCTCCGATTGAGGCCGTTTAGAAAGCATTGAAAATCTCTTTGGGATCTAAGATGAAATTACTTCACTTTCTCACGATCTATATAAATTTTAATGTACGCACACATCCCCTCACACGTGTTGAAACTCTAGACCCCAAAAGCGACTAACCCAAAGTAACAAACAAGTATGCAAAAAACACAAGTTTTTTGTTTTTTTCTTGTTCGGTTTTGCATGGGCTATTTCATCCCGATGCTATCCAGGTCCTAGACGCCTGAGATACGGATGTCTTCGATAGGGTGTTGGTGTCACATTAGAGAAGATACGGTGTAGAAATTGATTATAGGCATCATCTAGAAGAGGGAAGTAGTTAAGAGTAACAACATGAATAAGAACAAGCTCCGATTGAGGCCGTTTAGAAAGCATTGAAAATCTCTTTGGGATCTAAGATGAAATTACTTCACTTTCTCACGATCTATATAAATTTTAATGTACGCACACATCCCCTCACACGTGTTGAAACTCTCGACCCCCAAAACGACTAACCCAAAGTAACAAACAAGTATGCAAAAAACACAAGTTTTTTTTGTTTTTCTTGTTCGGTTTTGCATGGGCTATTTCATCCCGATGCTATCCAGGTCCTAGACGCCCCGGATACGGATGTCTACGATAGGGTGTTGGTGTCACATTAGAGAAGATACGGTGACGAAATTGATTATAGGCATCATCTAGAAGAGGGAAGTAGTTAAGAGTAACAACATGAATAAGAACAAGCTCCGATTGAGGCCGTTTAGAAAGCATTGAAAATCTCTTTGGGATCTAAGATGAAATTACTTCACTTTCTCACGATCTATATAAATTTTAATGTACGCACACATCCCCTCACACGTGTTGAAACTCTCGACCCCCAAATGGTCTAACCCAAAGTAACAAACACGGATGCAAAAGACACAAGTTTTTTTTGGTTTTTCTTGTTCGGTTTTGCATGGGCTATTTCATCCCGATGCTATCCAGGTCCTAGACGCCCCGGATACGGATGTCTACGATAGGGTGTTGGTGTCACATTAGAGAAGATACGGTGACGAAATTGATTATAGGCATCATCTAGAAGAGGGAAGTAGTTAAGAGTAACAACATGAATAAGAACAAGCTCCGATTGAGGCCGTTTAGAAAGCATTGAAAATCTCTTTGGGATCTAAGATGAAATTACTTCACTTTCTCACGATCTATATAAATTTTAATGTACGCACACATCCCCTCACACGTGTTGAAACTCTCGACCCCAAAACGACTAACCCAAAGTAACAAACAAGTATGCAAAAAACACAAGTTTTTTTTGTTTTTCTTGTTCGGTTTTGCATGGGCTATTTCATCCCGATGCTATCCAGGTCCTAGACGCCCCAGGATACGGATGTCTACGATAGGGTGTTGGTGTCACATTAGAGAAGATACGGTGACGAAATTGATTATAGGCATCATCTAGAAGAGGGAAGTAGTTAAGAGTAACAACATGAATAAGAACAAGCTCCGATTGAGGCCGTTTAGAAAGCATTGAAAATCTCTTTGGGATCTAAGATGAAATTACTTCACTTTCTCACGATCTATATAAATTTTAATGTACGCACACATCCCCTCACACGTGTTGAAACTCTCGACCCCCAAATCGACTAACCCAAAGTAACAAACAAGTATGCAAAAAACACAAGTTTTTTTTGTTTTCTTGTTCGGTTTTGCATGGGCTATTTCATCCCGATGCTATCCAGGTCCTAGACGCCCCTGATACGGATGTCTACGATAGGGTGTTGGTGTCACATTAGAGAAGATACGGTGACGAAATTGATTATAGGCATCATCTAGAAGAGGAAAGTAGTTAAGAGTAACAACATGAATAAGAACAAGCTCCGATTGAGGCCGTTTAGAAAGCATTGAAAATCTCTTTGGGATCTAAGATGAAATTACTTCACTTTCTCACGATCTATATAAATTTTAATGTACGCACACATCCCCTCACACGTGTTGAAACTCTCGACCCCCAAAGCGACTAACCCAAAGTAACAAACAATTATGCAAAAAACACAAGTTTTTTTTGTTTTTCTTGTTCGGTTTTGCATGGGCTATTTCATCCCGATGCTATCCAGGTCCTAGACGCCCCAGATACGGATGTCTACGATAGGGTGTTGGTGTCACATTAGAGAAGATACGGTGACGAAATTGATTATAGGCATCATCTAGAAGAGGGAAGTAGTTAAGAGTAACAACATGAATAAGAACAAGCTCCGATTGAGGCCGTTTAGAAAGCATTGAAAATCTCTTTGGGATCTAAGATGAAATTACTTCACTTTCTCACGATCTATATAAATTTTAATGTACGCACACATCCCCTCACACGTGTTGAAACTCTCGACCCCCAAAGCGACTAACCCAAAGTAACAAACAAGTATGCAAAAAACACAAGTTTTTTTTGTTTTTCTTGTTCGGTTTTGCATGGGCTATTTCATCCCGATGCTATCCAGGTCCTAGACGCCCCGGATACGGATGTCTACGATAGGGTGTTGGTGTCACATTAGAGAAGATACGGTGACGAAATTGATTATAGGCATCATCTAGAAGAGGGAAGTAGTTAAGAGTAACAACATGAATAAGAACAAGCTCCGATTGAGGCCGTTTAGAAAGCATTGAAAATCTCTTTGGGATCTAAGATGAAATTACTTCACTTTCTCACGATCTATATAAATTTTAATGTACGCACACATCCCCTCACACGTGTTGAAACTCTCGACCCCCAAAGCGACTAACCCAAAGTAACAAACAAGTATGCAAAAAACACAAGTTTTTTTTTGTTTTTCTTGTTCGGTTTTGCATGGGCTATTTCATCCCGATGCTATCCAGGTCCTAGACGCCCCGGATACGGATGTCTACGATAGGGTGTTGGTGTCACATTAGAGAAGATACGGTGACGAAATTGATTATAGGCATCATCTAGAAGAGGGAAGTAGTTAAGAGTAACAACATGAATAAGAACAAGCTCCGATTGAGGCCGTTTAGAAAGCATTGAAAATCTCTTTGGGATCTAAGATGAAATTACTTCACTTTCTCACGATCTATATAAATTTTAATGTACGCACACATCCCCTCACACGTGTTGAAACTCTCGATCCCAAGAGCGACTAACCCAAAGTAACAAACAAGTATGCAAAAAACACAAGTTTTTTTTTTGTTTTTCTTGTTCGGTTTTGCATGGGCTATTTCATCCCGATGCTATCCAGGTCCTAGACGCCCCGGATACGGATGTCTACGATAGGGTGTTGGTGTCACATTAGAGAAGATACGGTGACGAAATTGATTATAGGCATCATCTAGAAGAGGGAAGTAGTTAAGAGTAACAACATGAATAAGAACAAGCTCCGATTGAGGCCGTTTAGAAAGCATTGAAAATCTCTTTGGGATCTAAGATGAAATTACTTCACTTTCTCACGATCTATATAAATTTTAATGTACGCACACATCCCCTCACACGTGTTGAAACTCTCGACCACCAAAACGACTAACCCAAAGTAACAAACAAGTATGCAAAAAAAAAAAGTTTTTTTTTGTTTTTTTTGTTCGGTTTTGCATGGGCTATTTCATCCCGATGCTATCCAGGTCCTAGACGCCCCGGATACGGATGTCTACGATAGGGTGTTGGTGTCACATTAGAGAAGATACGGTGACGAAATTGATTATAGGCATCATCTAGAAGAGGGAAGTAGTTAAGAGTAACAACATGAATAAGAACAAGCTCCGATTGAGGCCGTTTAGAAAGCATTGAAAATCTCTTTGGGATCTAAGATGAAATTACTTCACTTTCTCACGATCTATATAAATTTTAATGTACGCACACATCCCCTCACACGTGTTGAAACTCTCGACCCCCAAAACGACTAACCCAAAGTAACAAACAAGTATGCAAAAAACACAAGTTTTTTTTGTTTTTTTTGTTCGGTTTTGCATGGGCTATTTCATCCCGATGCTATCCAGGTCCTAGACGCCCCAGATACGGATGTCTACGATAGGGTGTTGGTGTCACATTAGAGAAGATACGGTGACGAAATTGATTATAGGCATCATCTAGAAGAGGGAAGTAGTTAAGAGTAACAACATGAATAAGAACAAGCTCCGATTGAGGCCGTTTAGAAAGCATTGAAAATCTCTTTGGGATCTAAGATGAAATTACTTCACTTTCTCACGATCTATATAAATTTTAATGTACGCACACATCCCCTCACACGTGTTGAAACTCTCGACCCCCAAAGCGACTAACCCAAAGTAACAAACAAGTATGCAAAAAACACAAGTTTTTTTTTGTTTTTCTTGTTCGGTTTTGCATGGGCTATTTCATCCCGATGCTATCCAGGTCCTAGACGCCCCGGATACGGATGTCTACGATAGGGTGTTGGTGTCACATTAGAGAAGATACGGTGACGAAATTGATTATAGGCATCATCTAGAAGAGGGAAGTAGTTAAGAGTAACAACATGAATAAGAACAAGCTCCGATTGAGGCCGTTTAGAAAGCATTGAAAATCTCTTTGGGATCTAAGATGAAATTACTTCACTTTCTCACGATCTATATAAATTTTAATGTACGCACACATCCCCTCACACGTGTTGAAACTCTCGACCCCCAAAGCGACTAACCCAAAGTAACAAACAAGTATGCAAAAAACACAAGTTTTTTTTTGTTTTTCTTGTTCGGTTTTGCATGGGCTATTTCATCCCGATGCTATCCAGGTCCTAGACGCCCCAGATACGGATGTCTACGATAGGGTGTTGGTGTCACATTAGAGAAGATACGGTGACGAAATTGATTATAGGCATCATCTAGAAGAGGGAAGTAGTTAAGAGTAACAACATGAATAAGAACAAGCTCCGATTGAGGCCGTTTAGAAAGCATTGAAAATCTCTTTGGGATCTAAGATGAAATTACTTCACTTTCTCACGATCTATATAAATTTTAATGTACGCACACATCCCCTCACACGTGTTGAAACTCTCGACCCCCAAAACGACTAACCCAAAGTAACAAACAAGTATGCAAAAAACACAAGTTTTTTTTGTTTTTATTGTTCGGTTTTGCATGGGCTATTTCATCCCGATGCTATCCAGGTCCTAGACGCCCCTGATACGGATGTCTACGATAGGGTGTTGGTGTCACATTAGAGAAGATACGGTGACGAAATTGATTATAGGCATCATCTAGAAGAGGGAAGTAGTTAAGAGTAACAACATGAATAAGAACAAGCTCCGATTGAGGCCGTTTAGAAAGCATTGAAAATCTCTTTGGGATCTAAGATGAAATTACTTCACTTTCTCACGATCTATATAAATTTTAATGTACGCACACATCCCCTCACACGTGTTGAAACTCTCGACCCCCAACCCGCCTAACCCAAAGTAACAAACAAGTAGGCAAAAAACACAAGTTTTTTTTGTTTTTTGTGTTGTGTTTTGCATGGGCTATTTCATCCCGTTGCTATCCAGGTCCTAGACGCCCCAGATACGGATGTCTACGATAGGGTGTTGGTGTCACATTAGAGAAGATACGGTGACGAAATTGATTATAGGCATCATCTAGAAGAGGGAAGTAGTTAAGAGTAACAACATGAATAAGAACAAGCTCCGATTGAGGCCGTTTAGAAAGCATTGAAAATCTCTTTGGGATCTAAGATGAAATTACTTCACTTTCTCACGATCTATATAAATTTTAATGTACGCACACATCCCCTCACACGTGTTGAAACTCTCGACCCCAAAACGACTAACCCAAAGTAACAAACAAGTATGCAAAAAACACAAGTTTTTTTTGTTTTTCTTGTTCGGTTTTGCATGGGCTATTTCATCCCGATGCTATCCAGGTCCTAGACGCCCCAGATACGGATGTCTACGATAGGGTGTTGGTGTCACATTAGAGAAGATACGGTGACGAAATTGATTATAGGCATCATCTAGAAGAGGGAAGTAGTTAAGAGTAACAACATGAATAAGAACAAGCTCCGATTGAGGCCGTTTAGAAAGCATTGAAAATCTCTTTGGGATCTAAGATGAAATTACTTCACTTTCTCACGATCTATATAAATTTTAATGTACGCACACATCCCCTCACACGTGTTGAAACTCTCGACCCCCAAAACAACTAACCCAAAGTAACAAACAAGTATGCAAAAAACACAAGTTTTTTTTGTTTTTTACTGTTCGGTTCTGCATGGGCTATTTCATCCCGATGCTATCCAGGTCCTAGACGCCCCTGATACGGATGTCTACGATAGGGTGTTGGTGTCACATTAGAGAAGATACGGTGACGAAATTGATTATAGGCATCATCTAGAAGAGGGAAGTAGTTAAGAGTAACAACATGAATAAGAACAAGCTCCGATTGAGGCCGTTTAGAAAGCATTGAAAATCTCTTTGGGATCTAAGATGAAATTACTTCACTTTCTCACGATCTATATAAATTTTAATGTACGCACACATCCCCTCACACGTGTTGAAACTCTCGACCCCCAAAACGACTAACCCAAAGTAACAAACAAGTATGCAAAAAACACAAGTTTTTTTTGTTTTTACTGTTCGGTTTTGCATGGGCTATTTCATCCCGATGCTATCCAGGTCCTAGACGCCCCTGATACGGATGTCTACGATAGGGTGTTGGTGTCACATTAGAGAAGATACGGTGACGAAATTGATTATAGGCATCATCTAGAAGAGGGTAGTTAAGAGTAACAACATGAATAAGAACAAGCTCCGATTGAGGCCGTTTAGAAAGCACTGAAAATCTCTTTGGGATCTAAGATGAAATTACTTCACTTTCTCACGATCTATATAAATTTTAATGTACGCACACATCCCCTCACACGTGTTGAAACTCTCGACCCCCAAAACGACTAACCCAAAGTAACAAACAAGTATGCAAAAAACACAAGTTTTTTTTGTTTTTTATGTTTGGTTTTTCAAGGGCTTTTTCATCCCGATGCTATCCAGGTCCTAGACGCCCCTGATACGGATGTCTACGATAGGGTGTTGGTGTCACATTAGAGAAGATACGGTGACGAAATTGATTATAGGCATCATCTAGAAGAGGGAAGTAGTTAAGAGTAACAACATGAATAAGAACAAGCTCCGATTGAGGCCGTTTAGAAAGCATTGAAAATCTCTTTGGGATCTAAGATGAAATTACTTCACTTTCTCACGATCTATATAAATTTTAATGTACGCACACATCCCCTCACACGTGTTGAAACTCTCGACCCCCAAAACGACTAACCCAAAGTAACAAACAAGTATGCAAAAAACACAAGTTTTTTTTTGTTTTTAGTGTTCGGTTTTGCATGGGCTTTTTCATCCCGATGCTATCCAGGTCCTAGACGCCCCAGATACGGATGTCTACGATAGGGTGTTGGTGTCACATTAGAGAAGATACGGTGTAGAAAATGATTATAGGCATCATCTAGAAGAGGGAAGTAGTTAAGAGTAACAACATGAATAAGAACAAGCTCCGATTGAGGCCGTTTAGAAAGCATTGAAAATCTCTTTGGGATCTAAGATGAAATTACTTCACTTTCTCACGATCTATATAAATTTTAATGTACGCACACATCCCCTCACACGTGTTGAAACTCTCGACCCCCAAAGCGACTAACCCAAAGTAACAAACAAGTATGCAAAAAACACAAGTTTTTTTTGTTTTTCTTGTTCGGTTTTGCATGGGCTATTTCATCCCGATGCTATCCAGGTCCTAGACGCCCCGGATACGGATGTCTACGATAGGGTGTTGGTGTCACATTAGAGAAGATACGGTGACGAAATTGATTATAGGCATCATCTAGAAGAGGGAAGTAGTTAAGAGTAACAACATGAATAAGAACAAGCTCCGATTGAGGCCGTTTAGAAAGCATTGAAAATCTCTTTGGGATCTAAGATGAAATTACTTCACTTTCTCACGATCTATATAAATTTTAATGTACGCACACATCCCCTCACACGTGTTGAAACTCTCGACCCCCAAAACGACTAACCCAAAGTAACAAACAAGTATGCAAAAAACACAAGTTTTTTTTTTGTTTTTTGTGTTCGGTTTTGAATGGGCTATTTAATCCCGATGCTATCCAGGTACTAGACGCCCCAGATACGGATGTCTACGATAGGGTGTTGGTGTCACATTAGAGAAGATACGGTGACGAAATTGATTATAGGCATCATCTAGAAGAGGGAAGTAGTTAAGAGTAACAACATGAATAAGAACAAGCTCCGATTGAGGCCGTTTAGAAAGCATTGAAAATCTCTTTGGGATCTAAGATGAAATTACTTCACTTTCTCACGATCTATATAAATTTTAGTGTACGCACACATCCCCTCACACGTGTTGAAACTCTCGACCCCCAAAACGACTAACCCAAAGTAACAAACAAGTATGCAAAAAACACAAGTTTTTTTTGTTTTTAATGTTCGGTTTTGCATGGGCTATTTCATCCCGATGCTATCCAGGTCCTAGACGCCCCAGATACGGATGTCTACGATAGGGTGTTGGTGTCACATTAGAGAAGATACGGTGACGAAATTGATTATAGGCATCATCTAGAAGAGGAAATAAGATAAGAGTAACAACGTGAATAAGAACAAGCTCCGATTGAGGCCGTTTAGAAAGCATTGAAAATCTCTTTGGGATCTAAGATGAAATTACTTCACTTTCTCACGATCTATATAAATTTTAATGTACGCACACATCCCCTCACACGTGTTGAAACTCTCGACCCCCAAAGCGACTAACCCAAAGTAACAAACAAGTATGCAAAAAACACAAGTTTTTTTTTGTTTTTCTTGTTCGGTTTTGCATGGGCTATTTCATCCCGATGCTATCCAGGTCCTAGACGCCCCAGATACGGATGTCTACGATAGGGTGTTGGTGTCACATTAGAGAAGATACGGTGACGAAATTGATTATAGGCATCATCTAGAAGAGGGAAGTAGTTAAGAGTAACAACATGAATAAGAACAAGCTCCGATTGAGGCCGTTTAGAAAGCATTGAAAATCTCTTTGGGATCTAAGATGAAATTACTTCACTTTCTCACGATCTATATAAATTTTAATGTACGCACACATCCCCTCACACGTGTTGAAACTCTCGACCCCCAAATCGACTAACCCAAAGTAACAAACAAGTATGCAAAAAACACAAGTTTTTTTTGTTTGTTTTTCTTGTTCGGTTTTGCATGGGCTATTTCATCCCGATGCTATCCAGGTCCTAGACGCCCCGGATACGGATGTCTACGATAGGGTGTTGGTGTCACATTAGAGAAGATACGGTGACGAAATTGATTATAGGCATCATCTAGAAGAGGGAAGTAGTTAAGAGTAACAACATGAATAAGAACAAGCTCCGATTGAGGCCGTTTAGAAAGCATTGAAAATCTCTTTGGGATCTAAGATGAAATTACTTCACTTTCTCACGATCTATATAAATTTTAATGTACGCACACATCCCCTCACACGTGTTGAAACTCTCGACCCCAAAACGACTAACCCAAAGTAACAAACAAGTATGCAAAAAACACAAGTTTTTTTTTGTTTTTCTTGTTCGGTTTTGCATGGGTTATTTCATCCCGATGCTATCCAGGTCCTAGACGCCCCGGATACGGATGTCTACGATAGGGTGTTGGTGTCACATTAGAGAAGATACGGTGTGAAATTGATTATAGGCATCATCTAGAAGAGGGAAGTAGTTAAGAGTAACAACATGAATAAGAACAAGCTCCGATTGAGGCCGTTTAGAAAGCATTGAAAATCTCTTTGGGATCTAAGATGAAATTACTTCACTTTCTCACGATCTATATAAATTTTAATGTACGCACACATCCCCTCACACGTGTTGAAACTCTCGACCCCCAAAACGACTAACCCAAAGTAACAAACAAGTATGCAAAAAACACATGTTTTTTTTGTTTTTTGTGTTGGGTTTTGGTTGGGTTTTTTCATCCCGATGCTATCCAGGTCCTAGACGCACCTGATTCGGTTGTCTACGATAGGGTGTTGGTGTCACATTAGAGAAGATACGGTGACGAAATTGATTATAGGCATCATCTAGAAGAGGGAAGTAGTTAAGAGTAACAACATGAATAAGAACAAGCTCCGATTGAGGCCGTTTAGAAAGCATTGAAAATCTCTTTGGGATCTAAGATGAAATTACTTCACTTTCTCACGATCTATATAAATTTTAATGTACGCACACATCCCCTCACACGTGTTGAAACTCTCGACCCCCAAAACGACTAACCCAAAGTAACAAACAAGTATGCAAAAAACACAAGTTTTTTGTTTTTTTCTTGTTCGGTTTTGCATGGGCTATTTCATCCCGATGCTATCCAGGTCCTAGACGCCCCAGATACGGATGTCTACGATAGGGTGTTGGTGTCACATTAGAGAAGATACGGTGACGAAATTGATTATAGGCATCATCTAGAAGAGGGAAGTAGTTAAGAGTAACAACATGAATAAGAACAAGCTCCGATTGAGGCCGTTTAGAAAGCATTGAAAATCTCTTTGGGATCTAAGATGAAATTACTTCACTTTCTCACGATCTATATAAATTTTAATGTACGCACACATCCCCTCACACGTGTTGAAACTCTCGACCCCCAAAGCGACTAACCCAAAGTAACAAACAAGTATGCAAAAAACACAAGTTTTTTTTGTTTTTCTTGTTCGGTTTTGCATGGGCTATTTCATCCCGATGCTATCCAGGTCCTAGACGCCCCGATACGGATGTCTACGATAGGGTGTTGGTGTCACATTAGAGAAGATACGGTGTGAAATTGATTATAGGCATCATCTAGAAGAGGGAAGTAGTTAAGAGTAACAACATGAATAAGAACAAGCTCCGATTGAGGCCGTTTAGAAAGCATTGAAAATCTCTTTGGGATCTAAGATGAAATTACTTCACTTTCTCACGATCTATATAAATTTTAGTGTACGCACACATCCCCTCACACGTGTTGAAACTCTCGACCCCCAAAGCGACTAACCCAAAGTAACAAACAAGTATGCAAAAAACACAAGTTTTTTTTGTTTTTCTTGTTCGGTTTTGCATGGGCTATTTCATCCCGATGCTATCCAGGTCCTAGACGCCCCGGATACGGATGTCTACGATAGGGTGTTGGTGTCACATTAGAGAAGATACGGTGACGAAATTGATTATAGGCATCATCTAGAAGAGGGAAGTAGTTAAGAGTAACAACATGAATAAGAACAAGCTCCGATTGAGGCCGTTTAGAAAGCATTGAAAATCTCTTTGGGATCTAAGATGAAATTACTTCACTTTCTCACGATCTATATAAATTTTAGTGTACGCACACATCCCCTCACACGTGTTGAAACTCTCGACCCCCAAAGCGACTAACCCAAAGTAACAAACAAGTATGCAAAAAACACAAGTTTTTTTTTGTTTTTCTTGTTCGGTTTTGCATGGGCTATTTCATCCCGATGCTATCCAGGTCCTAGACGCCCCAGATACGGATGTCTACGATAGGGTGTTGGTGTCACATTAGAGAAGATACGGTGTGAAATTGATTATAGGCATCATCTAGAAGAGGGAAGTAGTTAAGAGTAACAACATGAATAAGAACAAGCTCCGATTGAGGCCGTTTAGAAAGCATTGAAAATCTCTTTGGGATCTAAGATGAAATTACTTCACTTTCTCACGATCTATATAAATTTTAATGTACGCACACATCCCCTCACACGTGTTGAAACTCTCGACCCCCAAAGCGACTAACCCAAAGTAACAAACAAGTATGCAAAAAACACAAGTTTTTTGTTTTTCTTGTTCGGTTTTGCATGGGCTATTTCATCCCGATGCTATCCAGGTCCTAGACGCCCCGATACGGATGTCTACGATAGGGTGTTGGTGTCACATTAGAGAAGATACGGTGACGAAATTGATTATAGGCATCATCTAGAAGAGGGAAGTAGTTAAGAGTAACAACATGAATAAGAACAAGCTCCGATTGAGGCCGTTTAGAAAGCATTGAAAATCTCTTTGGGATCTAAGATGAAATTACTTCACTTTCTCACGATCTATATAAATTTTAATGTACGCACACATCCCCTCACACGTGTTGAAACTCTCGACCCCCAAAGCGACTAACCCAAAGTAACAAACAAGTATGCAAAAAACACAAGTTTTTTTTGTTTTTCTTGTTCGGTTTTGCATGGGCTATTTCATCCCGATGCTATCCAGGTCCTAGACGCCCCGATACGGATGTCTACGATAGGGTGTTGGTGTCACATTAGAGAAGATACGGTGGCGAAATTGATTATAGGCATCATCTAGAAGAGGGAAGTAGTTAAGAGTAACAACATGAATAAGAACAAGCTCCGATTGAGGCCGTTTAGAAAGCATTGAAAATCTCTTTGGGATCTAAGATGAAATTACTTCACTTTCTCACGATCTATATAAATTTTAATGTACGCACACATCCCCTCACACGTGTTGAAACTCTCGACCCCCAAAGCGACTAACCCAAAGTAACAAACAAGTATGCAAAAAACACAAGTTTTTTTTGTTTTCTTGTTCGGTTTTGCATGGGCTATTTCATCCCGATGCTATCCAGGTCCTAGACGCCCCAGGATACGGATGTCTACGATAGGGTGTTGGTGTCACATTAGAGAAGATACGGTGACGAAATTGATTATAGGCATCATCTAGAAGAGGAAGTAGTTAAGAGTAACAACATGAATAAGAACAAGCTCCGATTGAGGCCGTTTAGAAAGCATTGAAAATCTCTTTGGGATCTAAGATGAAATTACTTCACTTTCTCACGATCTATATAAATTTTAATGTACGCACACATCCCCTCACACGTGTTGAAACTCTCGACCCCCAAAGCGACTAACCCAAAGTAACAAACAAGTATGCAAAAAACACAAGTTTTTTTTTGTTTTTCTTGTTCGGTTTTGCATGGGCTATTTCATCCCGATGCTATCCAGGTCCTAGACGCCCCGGATACGGATGTCTACGATAGGGTGTTGGTGTCACATTAGAGAAGATACGGTGACGAAATTGATTATAGGCATCATCTAGAAGAGGGAAGTAGTTAAGAGTAACAACATGAATAAGAACAAGCTCCGATTGAGGCCGTTTAGAAAGCATTGAAAATCTCTTTGGGATCTAAGATGAAATTACTTCACTTTCTCACGATCTATATAAATTTTAATGTACGCACACATCCCCTCACACGTGTTGAAACTCTCGACCCCCAAAACGACTAACCCAAAGTAACAAACAAGTATGCAAAAAACACAAGTTTTTTTTGTTTTTATTGTTCGGTTTTGCATGGGCTATTTCATCCCGATGCTATCCAGGTCCTAGACGCCCCAGATACGGATGTCTACGATAGGGTGTTGGTGTCACATTAGAGAAGATACGGTGACGAAATTGATTATAGGCATCATCTAGAAGAGGGAAGTAGTTAAGAGTAACAACATGAATAAGAACAAGCTCCGATTGAGGCCGTTTAGAAAGCATTGAAAATCTCTTTGGGATCTAAGATGAAATTACTTCACTTTCTCACGATCTATATAAATTTTAATGTACGCACACATCCCCTCACACGTGTTGAAACTCTCGACCCCCACACCGACTAACCCAAAGTAACAAACAAGTATGCAAAAAACACAAGTTTTTTTTGTTTTTACTGTTCGGTTTTGCATGGGTTATTTCATCCCGATGCTATCCAGGTCCTAGACGCCCCGATACGGATGTCTACGATAGGGTGTTGGTGTCACATTAGAGAAGATACGGTGACGAAATTGATTATAGGCATCATCTAGAAGAGGGAAGTAGTTAAGAGTAACAACATGAATAAGAACAAGCTCCGATTGAGGCCGTTTAGAAAGCATTGAAAATCTCTTTGGGATCTAAGATGAAATTACTTCACTTTCTCACGATCTATATAAATTTTAATGTACGCACACATCCCCTCACACGTGTTGAAACTCTCGACCCCCAAAACGACTAACCCAAAGTAACAAACAAGTATGCAAAAAACACAAGTTTTTTTTTTGTTTTTAGTGTTCGGTTTTTCATGGGCTGGTTCATCCCGCTGCTATCCAGCTCCTAGACGCCCCCGATACAGATGTCTACGATAGGGTGTTGGTGTCACATTAGAGAAGATACGGTGACGAAATTGATTATAGGCATCATCTAGAAGAGGGAAGTAGTTAAGAGTAACAACATGAATAAGAACAAGCTCCGATTGAGGCCGTTTAGAAAGCATTGAAAATCTCTTTGGGATCTAAGATGAAATTACTTCACTTTCTCACGATCTATATAAATTTTAATGTACGCACACATCCCCTCACACGTGTTGAAACTCTCGACCCCCAAAACGACTAACCCAAAGTAACAAACAAGTATGCAAAAAACACAAGTTTTTTTTGTTTTTATTGTTCGGTTTTGCATGGGCTATTTCATCCCGATGCTATCCAGGTCCTAGACGCCCCAGATACGGATGTCTACGATAGGGTGTTGGTGTCACATTAGAGAAGATACGGTGACGAAATTGATTATAGGCATCATCTAGAAGAGGGAAGTAGTTAAGAGTAACAACATGAATAAGAACAAGCTCCGATTGAGGCCGTTTAGAAAGCATTGAAAATCTCTTTGGGATCTAAGATGAAATTACTTCACTTTCTCACGATCTATATAAATTTTAATGTACGCACACATCCCCTCACACGTGTTGAAACTCTCGACCCACAAAACGACTAACCCAAAGTAACAAACAAGTATGCAAAAAACACAAGTTTTTTTTTGTTTTTAGTGTTCGGTTTTGCATGGGCTTTTTCATCCCGATGCTATCCAGGTCCTAGACGCCCCAGATACGGATGTCTACGATAGGGTGTTGGTGTCACATTAGAGAAGATACGGTGACGAAATTGATTATAGGCATCATCTAGAAGAGGGAAGTAGTTAAGAGTAACAACATGAATAAGAACAAGCTCCGATTGAGGCCGTTTAGAAAGCATTGAAAATCTCTTTGGGATCTAAGATGAAATTACTTCACTTTCTCACGATCTATATAAATTTTAATGTACGCACACATCCCCTCACACGTGTTGAAACTCTCGACCCCCAAAGCGACTAACCCAAAGTAACAAACAAGTATGCAAAAAACACAAGTTTTTTTTGTTTTTCTTGTTCGGTTTTGCATGGGCTATTTCATCCCGATGCTATCCAGGTCCTAGACGCCCCGGATACGGATGTCTACGATAGGGTGTTGGTGTCACATTAGAGAAGATACGGTGACGAAATTGATTATAGGCATCATCTAGAAGAGGAAGTAGTTAAGAGTAACAACATGAATAAGAACAAGCTCCGATTGAGGCCGTTTAGAAAGCATTGAAAATCTCTTTGGGATCTAAGATGAAATTACTTCACTTTCTCACGATCTATATAAATTTTAATGTACGCACACATCCCCTCACACGTGTTGAAACTCTCGACCCCCAAAGCGACTAACCCAAAGTAACAAACAAGTATGCAAAAAACACAAGTTTTTTTTTTTTTTTTTGTTGGGTTTTGCATGGGCTATTTCATCCCGATGCTATCCAGGTCCTAGACGCCCCGGATACGGATGTCTACGATAGGGTGTTGGTGTCACATTAGAGAAGATACGGTGTAGAAAATGATTATAGGCATCATCTAGAAGAGGGAAGTAGTTAAGAGTAACAACATGAATAAGAACAAGCTCCGATTGAGGCCGTTTAGAAAGCATTGAAAATCTCTTTGGGATCTAAGATGAAATTACTTCACTTTCTCACGATCTATATAAATTTTAATGTACGCACACATCCCCTCACACGTGTTGAAACTCTCGACCCCAAAGCGACTAACCCAAAGTAACAAACAAGTATGCAAAAAACACAAGTTTTTTTGTTTTTTCTTGTTCGGTTTTGCATGGGCTATTTCATCCCGATGCTATCCAGGTCCTAGACGCCCCTGATACGGATGTCTACGATAGGGTGTTGGTGTCACATTAGAGAAGATACGGTGACGAAATTGATTATAGGCATCATCTAGAAGAGGGAAGTAGTTAAGAGTAACAACATGAATAAGAACAAGCTCCGATTGAGGCCGTTTAGAAAGCATTGAAAATCTCTTTGGGATCTAAGATGAAATTACTTCACTTTCTCACGATCTATATAAATTTTAATGTACGCACACATCCCCTCACACGTGTTGAAACTCTCGACCCCCAAAACGACTAACCCAAAGTAACAAACAAGTATGCAAAAAACACAAGTTTTTTTTTTGTTTTTACTTTTCGGTTTTGCATGGGCTATTTCATCCCGATGCTATCCAGGTCCTAGACGCCCCAGATACGGATGTCTACGATAGGGTGTTGGTGTCACATTAGAGAAGATACGGTGTAGAAAATGATTATAGGCATCATCTAGAAGAGGGAAGTAGTTAAGAGTAACAACATGAATAAGAACAAGCTCCGATTGAGGCCGTTTAGAAAGCATTGAAAATCTCTTTGGGATCTAAGATGAAATTACTTCACTTTCTCACGATCTATATAAATTTTAATGTACGCACACATCCCCTCACACGTGTTGAAACTCTCGACCCCAAAATCGACTACCCCAAAGTAACAAACAAGTATGCAAAAAACACAAGTTTTTTTGTTTTCTTGTTCGGTTTTGCATGGGCTATTTCATCCCGATGCTATCCAGGTCCTAGACGCCCCAGATACGGATGTCTACGATAGGGTGTTGGTGTCACATTAGAGAAGATACGGTGACGAAATTGATTATAGGCATCATCTAGAAGAGGAAGTAGTTAAGAGTAACAACATGAATAAGAACAAGCTCCGATTGAGGCCGTTTAGAAAGCATTGAAAATCTCTTTGGGATCTAAGATGAAATTACTTCACTTTCTCACGATCTATATAAATTTTAATGTACGCACACATCCCCTCACACGTGTTGAAACTCTCGAACCCAAAACGACTAACCCAAAGTAACAAACAAGTATGCAAAAAACACAAGTTTTTTTTATTTTTCTTGTTCGGTTTTGCATGGGCTATTTCATCCCGATGCTATCCAGGTCCTAGACGCCCCGGATACGGATGTCTACGATAGGGTGTTGGTGTCACATTAGAGAAGATACGGTGACGAAATTGATTATAGGCATCATCTAGAAGAGGGAAGTAGTTAAGAGTAACAACATGAATAAGAACAAGCTCCGATTGAGGCCGTTTAGAAAGCATTGAAAATCTCTTTGGGATCTAAGATGAAATTACTTCACTTTCTCACGATCTATATAAATTTTAATGTACGCACACATCCCCTCACACGTGTTGAAACTCTCGACCCCCAAAACGACTAACCCAAAGTAACAAACAAGTATGCAAAAAACACAAGTTTTTTTTTTGTTTTTAATGTTCGGTTTTGCATGGGCTATTTCATCCCGATGCTATCCAGGTCCTAGACGCCCCAGATACGGATGTCTACGATAGGGTGTTGGTGTCACATTAGAGAAGATACGGTGACGAAATTGATTATAGGCATCATCTAGAAGAGGGAAGTAGTTAAGAGTAACAACATGAATAAGAACAAGCTCCGATTGAGGCCGTTTAGAAAGCATTGAAAATCTCTTTGGGATCTAAGATGAAATTACTTCACTTTCTCACGATCTATATAAATTTTAATGTACGCACACATCCCCTCACACGTGTTGAAACTCTCGACCCCCAAAACGACTAACCCAAAGTAACAAACAAGTATGCAAAAAACACAAGTTTTTTTTTGTTTTTTCGTGTTCGGTTTTGCATGGGCTATTTCATCCCGATGCTATCCAGGTCCTAGACGCCCCAGATACGGATGTCTACGATAGGGTGTTGGTGTCACATTAGAGAAGATACGGTGTAGAAAATGATTATAGGCATCATCTAGAAGAGGGAAGTAGTTAAGAGTAACAACATGAATAAGAACAAGCTCCGATTGAGGCCGTTTAGAAAGCATTGAAAATCTCTTTGGGATCTAAGATGAAATTACTTCACTTTCTCACGATCTATATAAATTTTAATGTACGCACACATCCCCTCACACGTGTTGAAACTCTCGACCCCCAAATCGACAAACCAAAACAAACAAACACCAATGCAAAAAACACAAGTTATTTTTTGTTTTTACTGTTCGGTTTTGCATGGGCTATTTCATCCCGATGCTATCCAGGTCCTAGACGCCCCTGATACGGATGTCTACGATAGGGTGTTGGTGTCACATTAGAGAAGATACGGTGACGAAATTGATTATAGGCATCATCTAGAAGAGGGAAGTAGTTAAGAGTAACAACATGAATAAGAACAAGCTCCGATTGAGGCCGTTTAGAAAGCATTGAAAATCTCTTTGGGATCTAAGATGAAATTACTTCACTTTCTCACGATCTATATAAATTTTAATGTACGCACACATCCCCTCACACGTGTTGAAACTCTCGACCCCCAAACCGACTAACCCAAAGTAACAAACAAGTATGCAAAAAACACAAGTTTTTTTTTGTTTTTATTGTTCGGTTTTGCATGGGTTATTTCATCCCGATGCTATCCAGGTCCTAGACGCCCCAGATACGGATGTCTACGATAGGGTGTTGGTGTCACATTAGAGAAGATACGGTGACGAAATTGATTATAGGCATCATCTAGAAGAGGGAAGTAGTTAAGAGTAACAACATGAATAAGAACAAGCTCCGATTGAGGCCGTTTAGAAAGCATTGAAAATCTCTTTGGGATCTAAGATGAAATTACTTCACTTTCTCACGATCTATATAAATTTTAATGTACGCACACATCCCCTCACACGTGTTGAAACTCTCGACCCCCAAAATGACTAACCCAAAGTAACAAACAAGTATGCAAAAAATACAAGTTTTTTTTGTTTTTTTTGTTCGGTTTTGCATGGGCTATTTCATCCCGATGCTATCCAGGTCCTAGACGCCCCAGATACGGATGTCTACGATAGGGTGTTGGTGTCACATTAGAGAAGATACGGTGACGAAATTGATTATAGGCATCATCTAGAAGAGGGAAGTAGTTAAGAGTAACAACATGAATAAGAACAAGCTCCGATTGAGGCCGTTTAGAAAGCATTGAAAATCTCTTTGGGATCTAAGATGAAATTACTTCACTTTCTCACGATCTATATAAATTTTAATGTACGCACACATCCCCTCACACGTGTTGAAACTCTCGACCCCCAAAACGACTAACCCAAAGTAACAAACAAGTATGCAAAAAACACAAGTTTTTTTTTGTTTCTTGTTCGGTTTTGCATGGGCTATTTCATCCCGATGCTATCCAGGTCCTAGACGCCCCGGATACGGATGTCTACGATAGGGTGTTGGTGTCACATTAGAGAAGATACGGTGACGAAATTGATTATAGGCATCATCTAGAAGAGGGAAGTAGTTAAGAGTAACAACATGAATAAGAACAAGCTCCGATTGAGGCCGTTTAGAAAGCATTGAAAATCTCTTTGGGATCTAAGATGAAATTACTTCACTTTCTCACGATCTATATAAATTTTAATGTACGCACACATCCCCTCACACGTGTTGAAACTCTCGACCCCCAAATCGACTAACCCAAAGTAACAAACAAGTATGCAAAAAACACAAGTTTTTTGTTTTTTCTTGTTCGGTTTTGCATGGGCTATTTCATCCCGATGCTATCCAGGTCCTAGACGCCCCGGATACGGATGTCTACGATAGGGTGTTGGTGTCACATTAGAGAAGATACGGTGACGAAATTGATTATAGGCATCATCTAGAAGAGGGAAGTAGTTAAGAGTAACAACATGAATAAGAACAAGCTCCGATTGAGGCCGTTTAGAAAGCATTGAAAATCTCTTTGGGATCTAAGATGAAATTACTTCACTTTCTCACGATCTATATAAATTTTAATGTACGCACACATCCCCTCACACGTGTTGAAACTCTCGACCCCCAAAGCGACTAACCCAAAGTAACAAACAAGTATGCAAAAAACACAAGTTTTTTTTGTTTTTCTTGTTCGGTTTTGCATGGGCTATTTCATCCCGATGCTATCCAGGTCCTAGACGCCCCGGATACGGATGTCTACGATAGGGTGTTGGTGTCACATTAGAGAAGATACGGTGTGAAATTGATTATAGGCATCATCTAGAAGAGGGAAGTAGTTAAGAGTAACAACATGAATAAGAACAAGCTCCGATTGAGGCCGTTTAGAAAGCATTGAAAATCTCTTTGGGATCTAAGATGAAATTACTTCACTTTCTCACGATCTATATAAATTTTAATGTACGCACACATCCCCTCACACGTGTTGAAACTCTCGACCCCCAAAGCGACTAACCCAAAGTAACAAACAAGTATGCAAAAAACACAAGTTTTTTGTTTTTTCTTGTTCGGTTTTGCATGGGCTATTTCATCCCGATGCTATCCAGGTCCTAGACGCCCCTGATACGGATGTCTACGATAGGGTGTTGGTGTCACATTAGAGAAGATACGGTGACGAAATTGATTATAGGCATCATCTAGAAGAGGGAAGTAGTTAAGAGTAACAACATGAATAAGAACAAGCTCCGATTGAGGCCGTTTAGAAAGCATTGAAAATCTCTTTGGGATCTAAGATGAAATTACTTCACTTTCTCACGATCTATATAAATTTTAATGTACGCACACATCCCCTCACACGTGTTGAAACTCTCGACCCCCAAAATGACTAACCCAAAGTAACAAACAAGTATGCAAAAAATACAAGTTTTTTTTGTTTTTTTTGTTCGGTTTTGCATGGGCTATTTCATCCCGATGCTATCCAGGTCCTAGACGCCCCAGATACGGATGTCTACGATAGGGTGTTGGTGTCACATTAGAGAAGATACGGTGTATATATTGATTATAGGCATCATCTAGAAGAGGGAAGTAGTTAAGAGTAACAACATGAATAAGAACAAGCTCCGATTGAGGCCGTTTAGAAAGCATTGAAAATCTCTTTGGGATCTAAGATGAAATTACTTCACTTTCTCACGATCTATATAAATTTTAATGTACGCACACATCCCCTCACACGTGTTGAAACTCTCGACCCCCAAAACGACTAACCCAAAGTAACAAACAAGTATGCAAAAAACACAAGTTTTTTTTGTTTTTATTGTTCGGTTTTGTATGGGCTATTTCATCCCGATGCTATCCAGGTCCTAGACGCCCAGATACGAATGTCTACGATAGGGTGTTGGTGTCACATTAGAGAAGATACGGTGACGAAATTGATTATAGGCATCATCTAGAAGAGGGAAGTAGTTAAGAGTAACAACATGAATAAGAACAAGCTCCGATTGAGGCCGTTTAGAAAGCATTGAAAATCTCTTTGGGATCTAAGATGAAATTACTTCACTTTCTCACGATCTATATAAATTTTAATGTACGCACACATCCCCTCACACGTGTTGAAACTCTCGACCCCCAAAGCGACTAACCCAAAGTAACAAACAAGTATGCAAAAAACACAAGTTTTTTTTGTTTTTCTTGTTCGGTTTTGCATGGGCTATTTCATCCCGATGCTATCCAGGTCCTAGACGCCCCGGATACGGATGTCTACGATAGGGTGTTGGTGTCACATTAGAGAAGATACGGTGTGAAATTGATTATAGGCATCATCTAGAAGAGGGAAGTAGTTAAGAGTAACAACATGAATAAGAACAAGCTCCGATTGAGGCCGTTTAGAAAGCATTGAAAATCTCTTTGGGATCTAAGATGAAATTACTTCACTTTCTCACGATCTATATAAATTTTAATGTACGCACACATCCCCTCACACGTGTTGAAACTCTCGACCCCCAAAGCGACTAACCCAAAGTAACAAACAAGTATGCAAAAAACACAAGTTTTTTTTTGTTTTCTTGTTCGGTTTTGCATGGGCTATTTCATCCCGATGCTATCCAGGTCCTAGACGCCCCGGATACGGATGTCTACGATAGGGTGTTGGTGTCACATTAGAGAAGATACGGTGTGAAATTGATTATAGGCATCATCTAGAAGAGGGAAGTAGTTAAGAGTAACAACATGAATAAGAACAAGCTCCGATTGAGGCCGTTTAGAAAGCATTGAAAATCTCTTTGGGATCTAAGATGAAATTACTTCACTTTCTCACGATCTATATAAATTTTAATGTACGCACACATCCCCTCACACGTGTTGAAACTCTCGACCCCAAAAGCGACTAACCCAAAGTAACAAACAAGTATGCAAAAAACACAAGTTTTTTTTGTTTTTCTTGTTCGGTTTTGCATGGGCTATTTCATCCCGATGCTATCCAGGTCCTAGACGCCCATGATACGGATGTCTACGATAGGGTGTTGGTGTCACATTAGAGAAGATACGGTGACGAAATTGATTATAGGCATCATCTAGAAGAGGGAAGTAGTTAAGAGTAACAACATGAATAAGAACAAGCTCCGATTGAGGCCGTTTAGAAAGCATTGAAAATCTCTTTGGGATCTAAGATGAAATTACTTCACTTTCTCACGATCTATATAAATTTTAATGTACGCACACATCCCCTCACACGTGTTGAAACTCTCGACCCCCAAAACGACTAACCCAAAGTAACAAACAAGTATGCAAAAAACACAAGTTTTTTTTTTTTTTTTTGTTCGGTTTTGCATGGGCTATTTCATCCCGATGCTATCCAGGTCCTAGACGCCCCAGATACGGATGTCTACGATAGGGTGTTGGTGTCACATTAGAGAAGATACGGTGACGAAATTGATTATAGGCATCATCTAGAAGAGGGAAGTAGTTAAGAGTAACAACATGAATAAGAACAAGCTCCGATTGAGGCCGTTTAGAAAGCATTGAAAATCTCTTTGGGATCTAAGATGAAATTACTTCACTTTCTCACGATCTATATAAATTTTAATGTACGCACACATCCCCTCACACGTGTTGAAACTCTCGACCCCCAAAAACAACTAACCCAAAGTAACAAACAAGTATGCAAAAAACACAATTTTTTTTTTTTTTTCGTGTCGGGTTTGCATGGGCTATTTCATCCCGATGCTATCCAGGTCCTAGACGCCCCAGATACGGATGTCTACGATAGGGTGTTGGTGTCACATTAGAGAAGATACGGTGACGAAATTGATTATAGGCATCATCTAGAAGAGGGAAGTAGTTAAGAGTAACAACATGAATAAGAACAAGCTCCGATTGAGGCCGTTTAGAAAGCATTGAAAATCTCTTTGGGATCTAAGATGAAATTACTTCACTTTCTCACGATCTATATAAATTTTAATGTACGCACACATCCCCTCACACGTGTTGAAACTCTCGACCCCCAAAGCGACTAACCCAAAGTAACAAACAAGTATGCAAAAAACACAAGTTTTTTTGTTTTTCTTGTTCGGTTTTGCATGGGCTATTTCATCCCGATGCTATCCAGGTCCTAGACGCCCCAGGTACGGATGTCTACGATAGGGTGTTGGTGTCACATTAGAGAAGATACGGTGACGAAATTGATTATAGGCATCATCTAGAAGAGGGAAGTAGTTAAGAGTAACAACATGAATAAGAACAAGCTCCGATTGAGGCCGTTTAGAAAGCATTGAAAATCTCTTTGGGATCTAAGATGAAATTACTTCACTTTCTCACGATCTATATAAATTTTAATGTACGCACACATCCCCTCACACGTGTTGAAACTCTCGACCCCCAAAACGACTAACCCAAAGTAACAAACAAGTATGCAAAAAACACAAGTTTTTTTTTTGTTTTTTTTGTTCGGTTTTGCATGGGCTATTTCATCCCGATGCTATCCAGGTCCTAGACGCCCCAGATACGGATGTCTACGATAGGGTGTTGGTGTCACATTAGAGAAGATACGGTGACGAAATTGATTATAGGCATCATCTAGAAGAGGGAAGTAGTTAAGAGTAACAACATGAATAAGAACAAGCTCCGATTGAGGCCGTTTAGAAAGCATTGAAAATCTCTTTGGGATCTAAGATGAAATTACTTCACTTTCTCACGATCTATATAAATTTTAGTGTACGCACACATCCCCTCACACGTGATCAAACACTAGACCCCCACAGAGACAAACACAAACTAACAAACAACTATGCAAAAAACCCAACCTTTTTTTTTGTTTTTTTTGTTCGGTTTTGGAAGTGTTATTTCATCCCGATGCTATCCAGGTCCTAGACGCCCCAGATACGGATGTCTACGATAGGGTGTTGGTGTCACATTAGAGAAGATACGGTGTGAAATTGATTATAGGCATCATCTAGAAGAGGGAAGTAGTTAAGAGTAACAACATGAATAAGAACAAGCTCCGATTGAGGCCGTTTAGAAAGCATTGAAAATCTCTTTGGGATCTAAGATGAAATTACTTCACTTTCTCACGATCTATATAAATTTTAATGTACGCACACATCCCCTCACACGTGTTGAAACTCTCGACCACCAAAGCGACTAACCCAAAGTAACAAACAAGTATGCAAAAAACACAAGTTTTTTTTTGTTTTCTTGTTCGGTTTTGCATGGGCTATTTCATCCCGATGCTATCCAGGTCCTAGACGCCCCGGATACGGATGTCTACGATAGGGTGTTGGTGTCACATTAGAGAAGATACGGTGGCGAAATTGATTATAGGCATCATCTAGAAGAGGGAAGTAGTTAAGAGTAACAACATGAATAAGAACAAGCTCCGATTGAGGCCGTTTAGAAAGCATTGAAAATCTCTTTGGGATCTAAGATGAAATTACTTCACTTTCTCACGATCTATATAAATTTTAATGTACGCACACATCCCCTCACACGTGTTGAAACTCTCGACCCCAAAACGACAAACCCAAAGAAACAAACAACTATACAAAAAACACAAGATTTTTTTGTTTCTTGTTCGGTTTTGCATGGGCTATTTCATCCCGATGCTATCCAGGTCCTAGACGCCCCGGATACGGATGTCTACGATAGGGTGTTGGTGTCACATTAGAGAAGATACGGTGACGAAATTGATTATAGGCATCATCTAGAAGAGGGAAGTAGTTAAGAGTAACAACATGAATAAGAACAAGCTCCGATTGAGGCCGTTTAGAAAGCATTGAAAATCTCTTTGGGATCTAAGATGAAATTACTTCACTTTCTCACGATCTATATAAATTTTAATGTACGCACACATCCCCTCACACGTGTTGAAACTCTCGACCCCAAAACGACTAACCCAAAGTAACAAACAAGTATGCAAAAAACACAAGTTTTTTTTTGTTTTTACTTGTTCGGTTTTGCATGGGCTATTTCATCCCGATGCTATCCAGGTCCTAGACGCCCCGGATACGGATGTCTACGATAGGGTGTTGGTGTCACATTAGAGAAGATACGGTGTGAAATTGATTATAGGCATCATCTAGAAGAGGGAAGTAGTTAAGAGTAACAACATGAATAAGAACAAGCTCCGATTGAGGCCGTTTAGAAAGCATTGAAAATCTCTTTGGGATCTAAGATGAAATTACTTCACTTTCTCACGATCTATATAAATTTTAATGTACGCACACATCCCCTCACACGTGTTGAAACTCTCGACCCCCAAGGCGACTAACCCACAGTAACAATCAAGTATGCAAAA
This sequence comes from Lolium perenne, assembly GCF_019359855.2. Lineage (NCBI taxonomy): Eukaryota > Viridiplantae > Streptophyta > Magnoliopsida > Poales > Poaceae > Lolium > Lolium perenne. The sequence goes on along the minus strand of NW_027249022.1, from coordinate 21,675 downwards.
AACACAAGTTTTTTTGTTTTTCTTGTTCGGTTTTGCATGGGCTATTTCATCCCGATGCTATCCAGGTCCTAGACGCCCCAGATACGGATGTCTACGATAGGGTGTTGGTGTCACATTAGAGAAGATACGGTGACGAAATTGATTATAGGCATCATCTAGAAGAGGGAAGTAGTTAAGAGTAACAACATGAATAAGAACAAGCTCCGATTGAGGCCGTTTAGAAAGCATTGAAAATCTCTTTGGGATCTAAGATGAAATTACTTCACTTTCTCACGATCTATATAAATTTTAATGTACGCACACATCCCCTCACACGTGTTGAAACTCTCGACCCCAAAAGCGACTAACCCAAAGTAACAAACAAGTATGCAAAAAACACAAGTTTTTTTTTGTTTTTCTTGTTCGGTTTTGCATGGGCTATTTCATCCCGATGCTATCCAGGTCCTAGACGCCCCGGATACGGATGTCTACGATAGGGTGTTGGTGTCACATTAGAGAAGATACGGTGTGAAATTGATTATAGGCATCATCTAGAAGAGGGAAGTAGTTAAGAGTAACAACATGAATAAGAACAAGCTCCGATTGAGGCCGTTTAGAAAGCATTGAAAATCTCTTTGGGATCTAAGATGAAATTACTTCACTTTCTCACGATCTATATAAATTTTAATGTACGCACACATCCCCTCACACGTGTTGAAACTCTCGACCCCCAAAGCGACTAACCCAAAGTAACAAACAAGTATGCAAAAAACACAAGTTTTTTTTTTGTTTTTCTTGTTCGGTTTTGCATGGGCTATTTCATCCCGATGCTATCCAGGTCCTAGACGCCCCTGATACGGATGTCTACGATAGGGTGTTGGTGTCACATTAGAGAAGATACGGTGACGAAATTGATTATAGGCATCATCTAGAAGAGGGAAGTAGTTAAGAGTAACAACATGAATAAGAACAAGCTCCGATTGAGGCCGTTTAGAAAGCATTGAAAATCTCTTTGGGATCTAAGATGAAATTACTTCACTTTCTCACGATCTATATAAATTTTAATGTACGCACACATCCCCTCACACGTGTTGAAACTCTCGACCCCCAAAGCGACTAACCCAAAGTAACAAACAAGTATGCAAAAAACACAAGTTTTTTTTGTATTTTATGTTCGGTTTTGGATGGGCTTTTTCATCCCTATGCTATCCAGGTCCTAGACGCCCCAGATACGGATGTCTACGATAGGGTGTTGGTGTCACATTAGAGAAGATACGGTGACGAAATTGATTATAGGCATCATCTAGAAGAGGAAGTAGTTAAGAGTAACAACATGAATAAGAACAAGCTCCGATTGAGGCCGTTTAGAAAGCATTGAAAATCTCTTTGGGATCTAAGATGAAATTACTTCACTTTCTCACGATCTATATAAATTTTAATGTACGCACACATCCCCTCACACGTGTTGAAACTCTCGACCCCCAAAGCGACTAACCCAAAGTAACAAACAAGTATGCAAAAAACACAAGTTTTTTTTTGTTTTTCTTGTTCGGTTTTGCATGCGCTATTTCATCCCGATGCTATCCAGGTCCTAGACGCCCCGGATACGGATGTCTACGATAGGGTGTTGGTGTCACATTAGAGAAGATACGGTGACGAAATTGATTATAGGCATCATCTAGAAGAGGGAAGTAGTTAAGAGTAACAACATGAATAAGAACAAGCTCCGATTGAGGCCGTTTAGAAAGCATTGAAAATCTCTTTGGGATCTAAGATGAAATTACTTCACTTTCTCACGATCTATATAAATTTTAATGTACGCACACATCCCCTCACACGTGTTGAAACTCTCGACCCCCAAAGCGACTAACCCAAAGTAACAAACAAGTATGCAAAAAACACAAGTTTTTTTTTGTTTTTACTGTTCGGTTTTGCATGGGCTATTTCATCCCGATGCTATCCAGGTCCTAGACGCCCCAGATACGGATGTCTACGATAGGGTGTTGGTGTCACATTAGAGAAGATACGGTGACGAAATTGATTATAGGCATCATCTAGAAGAGGGAAGTAGTTAAGAGTAACAACATGAATAAGAACAAGCTCCGATTGAGGCCGTTTAGAAAGCATTGAAAATCTCTTTGGGATCTAAGATGAAATTACTTCACTTTCTCACGATCTATATAAATTTTAATGTACGCACACATCCCCTCACACGTGTTGAAACTCTCGACCCCCAAAACGACTAACCCAAAGTAACAAACAAGTATGCAAAAAACACAAGTTTTTTTTGTTTTTACTGTTCGGTTTTGCATGGGCTATTTCATCCTGATGCTATCCAGGTCCTAGACGCCCCAGATACGGATGTCTACGATAGGGTGTTGGTGTCACATTAGAGAAGATACGGACGAATTGATTATAGGCATCATCTAGAAGAGGGAAGTAGTTAAGAGTAACAACATGAATAAGAACAAGCTCCGATTGAGGCCGTTTAGAAAGCATTGAAAATCTCTTTGGGATCTAAGATGAAATTACTTCACTTTCTCACGATCTATATAAATTTTAATGTACGCACACATCCCCTCACACGTGTTGAAACTCTCGACCCCCAAAACGACTAACCCAAAGTAACAAACAAGTATGCAAAAAACACAAGTTTTTTTTGTTTTTACTGTTCGGTTTTGCATGGGCTATTTCATCCCGATGCTATCCAGGTCCTAGACGCCCCGGATACGGATGTCTACGATAGGGTGTTGGTGTCACATTAGAGAAGATACGGTGACGAAATTGATTATAGGCATCATCTAGAAGAGGGAAGTAGTTAAGAGTAACAACATGAATAAGAACAAGCTCCGATTGAGGCCGTTTAGAAAGCATTGAAAATCTCTTTGGGATCTAAGATGAAATTACTTCACTTTCTCACGATCTATATAAATTTTAGTGTACGCACACATCCCCTCACACGTGTTGAAACTCTCGACCCCCAAAACGACTAACCCAAAGTAACAAACAAGTATGCAAAAAACACAAGTTTTTTTTGTTTTTACTGTTCGGTTTTGCATGGGCTATTTCATCCCGATGCTATCCAGGTCCTAGACGCCCCGGATACGGATGTCTACGATAGGGTGTTGGTGTCACATTAGAGAAGATACGGTGACGAAATTGATTATAGGCATCATCTAGAAGAGGGAAGTAGTTAAGAGTAACAACATGAATAAGAACAAGCTCCGATTGAGGCCGTTTAGAAAGCATTGAAAATCTCTTTGGGATCTAAGATGAAATTACTTCACTTTCTCACGATCTATATAAATTTTAATGTACGCACACATCCCCTCACACGTGTTGAAACTCTCGAGCCCAATATCGACTATGCCTAAGTAACAATCAAGCATGCAAAGTACAGAAGTTTTTTTTGTTTTTCCTGTTCGGTTTTGCATGGGCTATTTCATCCCGATGCTATCCAGGTCCTAGACGCCCCAGCTACGGATGTCTACGATAGGGTGTTGGTGTCACATTAGAGAAGATACGGTGACGAAATTGATTATAGGCATCATCTAGAAGAGGTAAGTAGTTAAGAGTAACAACATGAATAAGAACAAGCTCCGATTGAGGCCGTTTAGAAAGCATTGAAAATCTCTTTGGGATCTAAGATGAAATTACTTCACTTTCTCACGATCTATATAAATTTTAATGTGTACGCACACATCCCCTCACACGTGTTGAAACTCTCGACCCCCAAAAGCGACTAACCCAAAGTAACAAACAAGTATGCAAAAAACACAAGTTTTTTTTGTTTTTCTTGTTCGGTTTTGCATGGGCTATTTCATCCCGATGCTATCCAGGTCCTAGACGCCCCGGATACGGATGTCTACGATAGGGTGTTGGTGTCACATTAGAGAAGATACGGTGGCGAAATTGATTATAGGCATCATCTAGAAGAGGGAAGTAGTTAAGAGTAACAACATGAATAAGAACAAGCTCCGATTGAGGCCGTTTAGAAAGCATTGAAAATCTCTTTGGGATCTAAGATGAAATTACTTCACTTTCTCACGATCTATATAAATTTTAATGTACGCACACATCCCCTCACACGTGTTGAAACTCTCGACCCCCAAAGCGACTAACCCAAAGTAACAAACAAGTATGCAAAAAACACAAGTTTTTTTTGTTGTTTTCTTGTTCGGTTTTGCATGGGCTATTTCATCCCGATGCTATCCAGGTCCTAGACGCCCCGGATACGGATGTCTACGATAGGGTGTTGGTGTCACATTAGAGAAGATACGGTGTGAAATTGATTATAGGCATCATCTAGAAGAGGGAAGTAGTTAAGAGTAACAACATGAATAAGAACAAGCTCCGATTGAGGCCGTTTAGAAAGCATTGAAAATCTCTTTGGGATCTAAGATGAAATTACTTCACTTTCTCACGATCTATATAAATTTTAATGTACGCACACATCCCCTCACACGTGTTGAAACTCTCGACCCCCAAAACGACTAACCCAAAGTAACAAACAAGTATGCAAAAAACACAAGTTTTTTTTGTTTTTACTGTTCGGTTTTGCATGGGCTATTTCATCCCGATGCTATCCAGGTCCTAGACGCCCCTGATACGGATGTCTACGATAGGGTGTTGGTGTCACATTAGAAGATACGGTGACGAAATTGATTATAGGCATCATCTAGAAGAGGGAAGTAGTTAAGAGTAACAACATGAATAAGAACAAGCTCCGATTGAGGCCGTTTAGAAAGCATTGAAAATCTCTTTGGGATCTAAGATGAAATTACTTCACTTTCTCACGATCTATATAAATTTTAATGTACGCACACATCCCCTCACACGTGTTGAAACTCTCGACCCCCAAAACGACTAACCCAAAGTAACAAACAAGTATGCAAAAAACACAAGGTGGGGGTTTGTTGTTCCTGGTCGGGTGTGCATGGGCTATTTCCTCCCGATGCTCTCCCGGTCCTAGACGCCCCAGATACGGATGTCTACGATAGGGTGTTGGTGTCACATTAGAGAAGATACGGTGGCGAAATTGATTATAGGCATCATCTAGAAGAGGGAAGTAGTTAAGAGTAACAACATGAATAAGAACAAGCTCCGATTGAGGCCGTTTAGAAAGCATTGAAAATCTCTTTGGGATCTAAGATGAAATTACTTCACTTTCTCACGATCTATATAAATTTTAATGTACGCACACATCCCCTCACACGTGTTGAAACTCTCGACCCCCAAAAAGACTAACCCAAAGTAACAAACAAGTATGCAAAAAACACAAGTTTTTTTTTTGTTTTTTCTTGTTCGGTTTTGCATGGGCTATTTCATCCCGATGCTATCCAGGTCCTAGACGCCCCAGATACGGATGTCTACGATAGGGTGTTGGTGTCACATTAGAGAGATACGGTGACGAAATTGATTATAGGCATCATCTAGAAGAGGGAAGTAGTTAAGAGTAACAACATGAATAAGAACAAGCTCCGATTGAGGCCGTTTAGAAAGCATTGAAAATCTCTTTGGGATCTAAGATGAAATTACTTCACTTTCTCACGATCTATATAAATTTTAATGTACGCACACATCCCCTCACACGTGTTGAAACTCTCGACCCCAAAACGACTAACCCAAAGTAACAAACAAGTATGCAAAAAACACAAGTTTTTTGTTTTTACTTGTTCGGTTTTGCATGGGCTATTTCATCCCGATGCTATCCAGGTCCTAGACGCCCCGGATACGGATGTCTACGATAGGGTGTTGGTGTCACATTAGAAGAAGATACGGTGACGAAATTGATTATAGGCATCATCTAGAAGAGGGAAGTAGTTAAGAGTAACAACATGAATAAGAACAAGCTCCGATTGAGGCCGTTTAGAAAGCATTGAAAATCTCTTTGGGATCTAAGATGAAATTACTTCACTTTCTCACGATCTATATAAATTTTAATGTACGCACACATCCCCTCACACGTGTTGAAACTCTCGACCCCCAAAACGACTAACCCAAAGTAACAAACAAGTATGCAAAAAACACAAGTTTTTTTTTGTTTTTCTTGTTCGGTTTTGCATGGGCTATTTCACCCCGATGCTATCCAGGTCCTAGACGCCCCAGATACGGATGTCTACGATAGGGTGTTGGTGTCACATTAGAGAAGATACGGTGACGAAATTGATTATAGGCATCATCTAGAAGAGGGAAGTAGTTAAGAGTAACAACATGAATAAGAACAAGCTCCGATTGAGGCCGTTTAGAAAGCATTGAAAATCTCTTTGGGATCTAAGATGAAATTACTTCACTTTCTCACGATCTATATAAATTTTAATGTACGCACACATCCCCTCACACGTGTTGAAACTCTCGACCCCCAAAGCGACTAACCCAAAGTAACAAACAAGTATGCAAAAAACACAAGTTTTTTTGTTTTTCTTGTTCGGTTTTGCATGGGCTATTTCATCCCGATGCTATCCAGGTCCTAGACGCCCCAGGATACGGATGTCTACGATAGGGTGTTGGTGTCACATTAGAGAAGATACGGTGACGAAATTGATTATAGGCATCATCTAGAAGAGGGAAGTAGTTAAGAGTAACAACATGAATAAGAACAAGCTCCGATTGAGGCCGTTTAGAAAGCATTGAAAATCTCTTTGGGATCTAAGATGAAATTACTTCACTTTCTCACGATCTATATAAATTTTAATGTACGCACACATCCCCTCACACGTGTTGAAACTCTCGACCCCCAAAGCGACTAACCCAAAGTAACAAACAAGTATGCAAAAAACACAAGTTTTTTTTGTTTTTCTTGTTCGGTTTTGCATGGGCTATTTCATCCCGATGCTATCCAGGTCCTAGACGCCCCGGATACGGATGTCTACGATAGGGTGTTGGTGTCACATTAGAGAAGATACGGTGACGAAATTGATTATAGGCATCATCTAGAAGAGGGAAGTAGTTAAGAGTAACAACATGAATAAGAACAAGCTCCGATTGAGGCCGTTTAGAAAGCATTGAAAATCTCTTTGGGATCTAAGATGAAATTACTTCACTTTCTCACGATCTATATAAATTTTAATGTACGCACACATCCCCTCACACGTGTTGAAACTCTCGACCCCCAAAGCGACTAACCCAAAGTAACAAACAAGTATGCAAAAAACACAAGTTTTTTTTTGTTTCTTGTTCGGTTTTGCATGGGCTATTTCATCCCGATGCTATCCAGGTCCTAGACGCGAAAGATACGGATGTCTACGATAGGGTGTTGGTGTCACATTAGAAGATACGGTGACGAAATTGATTATAGGCATCATCTAGAAGAGGGAAGTAGTTAAGAGTAACAACATGAATAAGAACAAGCTCCGATTGAGGCCGTTTAGAAAGCATTGAAAATCTCTTTGGGATCTAAGATGAAATTACTTCACTTTCTCACGATCTATATAAATTTTAATGTACGCACACATCCCCTCACACGTGTTGAAACTCTCGACCCCAAAACGACTAACCCAAAGTAACAAACAAGTATGCAAAAAACACAAGTTTTTTTGTTTTTCTTGTTCGGTTTTGCATGGGCTATTTCATCCCGATGCTATCCAGGTCCTAGACGCCCCAGATACGGATGTCTACGATAGGGTGTTGGTGTCACATTAGAGAAGATACGGTGTGAAATTGATTATAGGCATCATCTAGAAGAGGGAAGTAGTTAAGAGTAACAACATGAATAAGAACAAGCTCCGATTGAGGCCGTTTAGAAAGCATTGAAAATCTCTTTGGGATCTAAGATGAAATTACTTCACTTTCTCACGATCTATATAAATTTTAATGTACGCACACATCCCCTCACACGTGTTGAAACTCTCGACCCCCAAAGCGACTAACCCAAAGTAACAAACAAGTATGCAAAAAACACAAGTTTTTTTTTTGTTTTTCTTGTTCGGTTTTGCATGGGCTATTTCATCCCGATGCTATCCAGGTCCTAGACGCCCCAGATACGGATGTCTACGATAGGGTGTTGGTGTCACATTAGAGAAGATACGGTGGCGAAATTGATTATAGGCATCATCTAGAAGAGGAAGTAGTTAAGAGTAACAACATGAATAAGAACAAGCTCCGATTGAAGCCGTTTAGAAAGCATTGAAAATCTCTTTGGGATCTAAGATGAAATTACTTCACTTTCTCACGATCTATATAAATTTTAATGTACGCACACATCCCCTCACACGTGTTGAAACTCTCGACCCCCAAAGCGACTAACCCAAAGTAACAAACAAGTATGCAAAAAACACAAGTTTTTTTTTTTTCTTGTTCGGTTTTGCATGGGCTATTTCATCCCGATGCTATCCAGGTCCTAGACGCCCAGATACGGATGTCTACGATAGGGTGTTGGTGTCACATTAGAGAAGATACGGTGACGAAATTGATTATAGGCATCATCTAGAAGAGGGAAGTAGTTAAGAGTAACAACATGAATAAGAACAAGCTCCGATTGAGGCCGTTTAGAAAGCATTGAAAATCTCTTTGGGATCTAAGATGAAATTACTTCACTTTCTCACGATCTATATAAATTTTAATGTACGCACACATCCCCTCACACGTGTTGAAACTCTCGACCACAAAGCGACTAACCCAAAGTAACAAACAAGTATGCAAAAAACACAAGTTTTTTTTTGTTTTTCTTGTTCGGTTTTGCATGGGCTATTTCATCCCGATGCTATCCAGGTCCTAGACGCCCCAGATACGGATGTCTACGATAGGGTGTTGGTGTCACATTAGAGAAGATACGGTGACGAAATTGATTATAGGCATCATCTAGAAGAGGGAAGTAGTTAAGAGTAACAACATGAATAAGAACAAGCTCCGATTGAGGCCGTTTAGAAAGCATTGAAAATCTCTTTGGGATCTAAGATGAAATTACTTCACTTTCTCACGATCTATATAAATTTTAATGTACGCACACATCCCCTCACACGTGTTGAAACTCTCGACCCCCAAAACGACTAACCCAAAGTAACAAACAAGTATGCAAAAAACACAAGTTTTTTTTTTTTACTGTTCGGTTTTGCATGGGCTATTTCATCCCGATGCTATCCAGGTCCTAGACGCCCCAGATACGGATGTCTACGATAGGGTGTTGGTGTCACATTAGAGAAGATACGGTGTAGAAAATGATTATAGGCATCATCTAGAAGAGGGAAGTAGTTAAGAGTAACAACATGAATAAGAACAAGCTCCGATTGAGGCCGTTTAGAAAGCATTGAAAATCTCTTTGGGATCTAAGATGAAATTACTTCACTTTCTCACGATCTATATAAATTTTAATGTACGCACACATCCCCTCACACGTGTTGAAACTCTCGACCCCAAAAGCGACTAACCCAAAGTAACAAACAAGTATGCAAAAAACACAAGTTTTTTTGGTTTTTATTGTTCGGTTTTGCATGGGCTATTTCATCCCGATGCTATCCAGGTCCTAGACGCCCCAGATACGGATGTCTACGATAGGGTGTTGGTGTCACATTAGAGAAGATACGGTGACGAAATTGATTATAGGCATCATCTAGAAGAGGGAAGTAGTTAAGAGTAACAACATGAATAAGAACAAGCTCCGATTGAGGCCGTTTAGAAAGCATTGAAAATCTCTTTGGGATCTAAGATGAAATTACTTCACTTTCTCACGATCTATATAAATTTTAATGTACGCACACATCCCCTCACACGTGTTGAAACTCTCGACCCCCAAAGCGACTAACCCAAAGTAACAAACAAGTATGCAAAAAACACAAGTTTTTTTTTTGTTTTTCTTGTTCGGTTTTGCATGGGATATTTCCTCCTGATGCTATCCAGGTCCTAGACTCCCCAGATACGGTTGTCTACGATAGGGTGTTGGTGTCACTTTAGAGAAGATACGGACTAATTGATTATAGGCATCATCTAGAAGAGGGAAGTAGTTAAGAGTAACAACATGAATAAGAACAAGCTCCGATTGAGGCCGTTTAGAAAGCATTGAAAATCTCTTTGGGATCTAAGATGAAATTACTTCACTTTCTCACGATCTATATAAATTTTAATGTACGCACACATCCCCTCACACGTGTTGAAACTCTCGACCCCCAAAGCGACTAACCCAAAGTAACAAACAAGTATGCAAAAAACACAAGTTTTTTTTGTTTTTCTTGTTCGGTTTTGCATGGGCTATTTCATCCCGATGCTATCCAGGTCCTAGACGCCCCGGATACGGATGTCTACGATAGGGTGTTGGTGTCACATTAGAGAAGATACGGTGACGAAATTGATTATAGGCATCATCTAGAAGAGGAAGTAGTTAAGAGTAACAACATGAATAAGAACAAGCTCCGATTGAGGCCGTTTAGAAAGCATTGAAAATCTCTTTGGGATCTAAGATGAAATTACTTCACTTTCTCACGATCTATATAAATTTTAATGTACGCACACATCCCCTCACACGTGTTGAAACTCTCGACCCCCAAAGCGACTAACCCAAAGTAACAAACAAGTATGCAAAAAACACAAGTTTTTTTTTTGTTTTTATTGTTCGGTTTTGCATGGGCTATTTCATCCCGATGCTATCCAGGTCCTAGACGCCCCAGATACGGATGTCTACGATAGGGTGTTGGTGTCACATTAGAGAAGATACGGTGACGAAATTGATTATAGGCATCATCTAGAAGAGGGAAGTAGTTAAGAGTAACAACATGAATAAGAACAAGCTCCGATTGAGGCCGTTTAGAAAGCATTGAAAATCTCTTTGGGATCTAAGATGAAATTACTTCACTTTCTCACGATCTATATAAATTTTAATGTACGCACACATCCCCTCACACGTGTTGAAACTCTCGACCCACAAAGGGACTAACCCAAAGTAACAAACAAGTATGCAAAAAACACAAGTTTTTTTTGTTTTTCTTGTTCGGTTTTGCATGGGCTATTTCATCCCGATGCTATCCAGGTCCTAGACGCCCAGATACGGATGTCTACGATAGGGTGTTGGTGTCACATTAGAGAAGATACGGTGACGAAATTGATTATAGGCATCATCTAGAAGAGGGAAGTAGTTAAGAGTAACAACATGAATAAGAACAAGCTCCGATTGAGGCCGTTTAGAAAGCATTGAAAATCTCTTTGGGATCTAAGATGAAATTACTTCACTTTCTCACGATCTATATAAATTTTAATGTACGCACACATCCCCTCACACGTGTTGAAACTCTCGACCCCCAAAACGACTAACCCAAAGTAACAAACAAGTATGCAAAAAACACAAGTTTTTTTTTGGTTTTTCGGGTGGGGTTTGCATGGGCTAATTCAACCCGGTGCTAACCAGGTCCTAGACGCCCCAGATACGGATGTCTACGATCTGTCGTTGGTGTCACTTTACAGTAGCTACGGTGGCCAAATTGATTATAGGCATCATCTAGAAGAGGGAAGTAGTTAAGAGTAACAACATGAATAAGAACAAGCTCCGATTGAGGCCGTTTAGAAAGCATTGAAAATCTCTTTGGGATCTAAGATGAAATTACTTCACTTTCTCACGATCTATATAAATTTTAATGTACGCACACATCCCCTCACACGTGTTGAAACTCTCGACCCCCAAAGCGACTAACCCAAAGTAACAAACAAGTATGCAAAAAACACAAGTTTTTTTTGTTTTTCTTGTTCGGTTTTGCATGGGCTATTTCATCCCGATGCTATCCAGGTCCTAGACGCCCCAGATACGGATGTCTACGATAGGGTGTTGGTGTCACATTAGAGAAGATACGGTGACGAAATTGATTATAGGCATCATCTAGAAGAGGGAAGTAGTTAAGAGTAACAACATGAATAAGAACAAGCTCCGATTGAGGCCGTTTAGAAAGCATTGAAAATCTCTTTGGGATCTAAGATGAAATTACTTCACTTTCTCACGATCTATATAAATTTTAATGTACGCACACATCCCCTCACACGTGTTGAAACTCTCGACCCCCAAAGCGACTAACCCAAAGTAACAAACAAGTATGCAAAAAACACAAGTTTTTTTGTTTTTCTTGTTCGGTTTTGCATGGGCTATTTCATCCCGATGCTATCCAGGTCCTAGACGCCCCGGATACGGATGTCTACGATAGGGTGTTGGTGTCACATTAGAGAAGATACGGTGACGAAATTGATTATAGGCATCATCTAGAAGAGGGAAGTAGTTAAGAGTAACAACATGAATAAGAACAAGCTCCGATTGAGGCCGTTTAGAAAGCATTGAAAATCTCTTTGGGATCTAAGATGAAATTACTTCACTTTCTCACGATCTATATAAATTTTAATGTACGCACACATCCCCTCACACGTGTTGAAACTCTCGACCCCAAAACGACTAACCCAAAGTAACAAACAAGTATGCAAAAAACACAAGTTTTTTTTGGTTTTTAGGGTGCGGTTTTGCAGGGGCAATTGAAGCCCGATGCAATCCGGGTCCTAGCCGCCCCGGATCCGGAGGTCTCCGATAGGGTGTTGGTGTCACATTAGGAGAAGATACGGTGACGAAATTGATTATAGGCATCATCTAGAAGAGGGAAGTAGTTAAGAGTAACAACATGAATAAGAACAAGCTCCGATTGAGGCCGTTTAGAAAGCATTGAAAATCTCTTTGGGATCTAAGATGAAATTACTTCACTTTCTCACGATCTATATAAATTTTAATGTACGCACACATCCCCTCACACGTGTTGAAACTCTCGACCCCCAAAACGACTAACCCAAAGTAACAAACAAGTATGCAAAAAACACAAGTTTTTTTTTTTGTTTTTAGTGTTCGGTTTTGCATGGGCTATTTCAACCCGATGCTAACCAGGACCTAGACCCCCCAGAAACGGTTGTCAACGATCGGGTGTTGGTGTCACATTAGAGAAGATACGGTGTGAAATTGATTATAGGCATCATCTAGAAGAGGGAAGTAGTTAAGAGTAACAACATGAATAAGAACAAGCTCCGATTGAGGCCGTTTAGAAAGCATTGAAAATCTCTTTGGGATCTAAGATGAAATTACTTCACTTTCTCACGATCTATATAAATTTTAATGTACGCACACATCCCCTCACACGTGTTGAAACTCTCGACCCCCAAAACGACTAACCCAAAGTAACAAACAAGTATGCAAAAAACACAAGTTTTTTTTTTGTTTTTACTGTTCGGTTTTGCATGGGCTATTTCATCCCGATGCTATCCAGGTCCTAGACGCCCCAGATACGGATGTCTACGATAGGGTGTTGGTGTCACATTAGAGAAGATACGGTGACGAAATTGATTATAGGCATCATCTAGAAGAGGGAAGTAGTTAAGAGTAACAACATGAATAAGAACAAGCTCCGATTGAGGCCGTTTAGAAAGCATTGAAAATCTCTTTGGGATCTAAGATGAAATTACTTCACTTTCTCACGATCTATATAAATTTTAATGTACGCACACATCCCCTCACACGTGTTGAAACTCTCGACCCCCAAAACGACTAACCCAAAGTAACAAACAAGTATGCAAAAAACACAAGTTTTTTTTGTTTTTCTTGTTCGGTTTTGCATGGGCTATTTCATCCCGATGCTATCCAGGTCCTAGACGCCCCGGATACGGATGTCTACGATAGGGTGTTGGTGTCACATTAGAGAAGATACGGTGACGAAATTGATTATAGGCATCATCTAGAAGAGGGAAGTAGTTAAGAGTAACAACATGAATAAGAACAAGCTCCGATTGAGGCCGTTTAGAAAGCATTGAAAATCTCTTTGGGATCTAAGATGAAATTACTTCACTTTCTCACGATCTATATAAATTTTAATGTACGCACACATCCCCTCACACGTGTTGAAACTCTCGACCCCCAAAGCGACTAACCCAAAGTAACAAACAAGTATGCAAAAAACACAAGTTTTTTTTTTTTGTTTTTCTTGTTCGGTTTTGCATGGGCTATTTCATCCCGATGCTATCCAGGTCCTAGACGCCCCGGATACGGATGTCTACGATAGGGTGTTGGTGTCACATTAGAGAAGATACGGTGTGAAATTGATTATAGGCATCATCTAGAAGAGGGAAGTAGTTAAGAGTAACAACATGAATAAGAACAAGCTCCGATTGAGGCCGTTTAGAAAGCATTGAAAATCTCTTTGGGATCTAAGATGAAATTACTTCACTTTCTCACGATCTATATAAATTTTAATGTACGCACACATCCCCTCACACGTGTTGAAACTCTCGACCCCCAAAGCGACTAACCCAAAGTAACAAACAAGTATGCAAAAAACACAAGTTTTTTTTGTTTTTCTTGTTCGGTTTTGCATGGGCTATTTCATCCCGATGCTATCCAGGTCCTAGACGCCCCAGGATACGGATGTCTACGATAGGGTGTTGGTGTCAGATTAGAGATGCGAGGTGGCGTGTATTGATTATAGGCATCATCTAGAAGAGGGAAGTAGTTAAGAGTAACAACATGAATAAGAACAAGCTCCGATTGAGGCCGTTTAGAAAGCATTGAAAATCTCTTTGGGATCTAAGATGAAATTACTTCACTTTCTCACGATCTATATAAATTTTAATGTACGCACACATCCCCTCACACGTGTTGAAACTCTCGACCCCCCAAATCGACTAACCCAAAGTAACAAACAAGTATGCAAAAAACACAAGTTTTTTTTGTTTTTCTTGTTCGGTTTTGCATGGGCTATTTCATCCCGATGCTATCCAGGTCCTAGACGCCCAGAGATACGGATGTCTACGATAGGGTGTTGGTGTCACATTAGAGAAGATACGGTGTGAAATTGATTATAGGCATCATCTAGAAGAGGGAAGTAGTTAAGAGTAACAACATGAATAAGAACAAGCTCCGATTGAGGCCGTTTAGAAAGCATTGAAAATCTCTTTGGGATCTAAGATGAAATTACTTCACTTTCTCACGATCTATATAAATTTTAATGTACGCACACATCCCCTCACACGTGTTGAAACTCTCGACCCCCAAAGCGACTAACCCAAAGTAACAAACAAGTATGCAAAAAACACAAGTTTTTTTTGTTTTTCTTGTTCGGTTTTGCATGGGCTATTTCATCCCGATGCTATCCAGGTCCTAGACGCCCAGATACGGATGTCTACGATAGGGTGTTGGTGTCACATTAGAGAAGATACGGTGACGAAATTGATTATAGGCATCATCTAGAAGAGGGAAGTAGTTAAGAGTAACAACATGAATAAGAACAAGCTCCGATTGAGGCCGTTTAGAAAGCATTGAAAATCTCTTTGGGATCTAAGATGAAATTACTTCACTTTCTCACGATCTATATAAATTTTAATGTACGCACACATCCCCTCACACGTGTTGAAACTCTCGACCCCCAAAACGACTAACCCAAAGTAACAAACAAGTATGCAAAAAACACAAGTTTTTTTTGTTTTTTCTGTTCGGTTTTGCATGGGCTATTTCATCCCGATGCTATCCAGGTCCTAGACGCCCCAGATACGGATGTCTACGATAGGGTGTTGGTGTCACATTAGAGAAGATACGGTGACGAAATTGATTATAGGCATCATCTAGAAGAGGGAAGTAGTTAAGAGTAACAACATGAATAAGAACAAGCTCCGATTGAGGCCGTTTAGAAAGCATTGAAAATCTCTTTGGGATCTAAGATGAAATTACTTCACTTTCTCACGATCTATATAAATTTTAATGTACGCACACATCCCCTCACACGTGTTGAAACTCTCGACCCCCAAAGCGACTAACCCAAAGTAACAAACAAGTATGCAAAAAACACAAGTTTTTTTTTGTTTTTCTTGTTCGGTTTTGCATGGGCTATTTCATCCCGATGCTATCCAGGTCCTAGACGCCCAGGATACGGATGTCTACGATAGGGTGTTGGTGTCACATTAGAGAAGATACGGTGACGAAATTGATTATAGGCATCATCTAGAAGAGGGAAGTAGTTAAGAGTAACAACATGAATAAGAACAAGCTCCGATTGAGGCCGTTTAGAAAGCATTGAAAATCTCTTTGGGATCTAAGATGAAATTACTTCACTTTCTCACGATCTATATAAATTTTAATGTACGCACACATCCCCTCACACGTGTTGAAACTCTCGACCCCCAAAGCGGCTAACCCAAAGTAACAAACAAGTATGCAAAAAACACAAGTTTTTTTTGTTTTTCTTGTTCGGTTTTGCATGGGCTATTTCATCCCGATGCTATCCAGGTCCTAGACGCCCCGAGATACGGATGTCTACGATAGGGTGTTGGTGTCATACGGTGACGAAATTGATTATAGGCATCATCTAGAAGAGGGAAGTAGTTAAGAGTAACAACATGAATAAGAACAAGCTCCGATTGAGGCCGTTTAGAAAGCATTGAAAATCTCTTTGGGATCTAAGATGAAATTACTTCACTTTCTCACGATCTATATAAATTTTAATGTACGCACACATCCCCTCACACGTGTTGAAACTCTCGACCCCCAAATCGACTAACCCAAAGTAACAAACAAGTATGCAAAAAACAGAAGTTTTTTTTTGTTTTTACTGTTCGGTTTTGCATGGGCTCTTTCATCCCGATGCTCTCCAGGTCCTAGACGCCCCGGATACGGATGTCTACGATAGGGTGTTGGTGTCACATTAGAGAAGATACGGTGACGAAATTGATTATAGGCATCATCTAGAAGAGGGAAGTAGTTAAGAGTAACAACATGAATAAGAACAAGCTCCGATTGAGGCCGTTTAGAAAGCATTGAAAATCTCTTTGGGATCTAAGATGAAATTACTTCACTTTCTCACGATCTATATAAATTTTAATGTACGCACACATCCCCTCACACGTGTTGAAACTCTCGACCCCCAAATCGACTAACCCAAAGTAACAAACAAGTATGCAAAAAACACAAGTATTTTTTGTTTTTTCTTGTTCGGTTTTGCATGGGCTATTTCATCCCGATGCTATCCAGGTCCTAGACGCCCAAGATACGGATGTCTACGATAGGGTGTTGGTGTCACATTAGAGAAGATACGGTGACGAAATTGATTATAGGCATCATCTAGAAGAGGGAAGTAGTTAAGAGTAACAACATGAATAAGAACAAGCTCCGATTGAGGCCGTTTAGAAAGCATTGAAAATCTCTTTGGGATCTAAGATGAAATTACTTCACTTTCTCACGATCTATATAAATTTTAATGTACGCACACATCCCCTCACACGTGTTGAAACTCTCGACCCCCAAAGCGACTAACCCAAAGTAACAAACAAGTATGCAAAAAACACAAGTTTTTTGTTTTTTTCTTGTTCGGTTTTGCATGGGCTATTTCATCCCGATGCTATCCAGGTCCTAGACGCCCCAGATACGGATGTCTACGATAGGGTGTTGGTGTCACATTAGAAGATACGGTGTGAAATTGATTATAGGCATCATCTAGAAGAGGGAAGTAGTTAAGAGTAACAACATGAATAAGAACAAGCTCCGATTGAGGCCGTTTAGAAAGCATTGAAAATCTCTTTGGGATCTAAGATGAAATTACTTCACTTTCTCACGATCTATATAAATTTTAATGTACGCACACATCCCCTCACACGTGTTGAAACTCTCGACCCCCAAAGCGACTAACCCAAAGTAACAAACAAGTATGCAAAAAACACAAGTTTTTTGTTTTTCTTGTTCGGTTTTGCATGGGCTATTTCATCCCGATGCTATCCAGGTCCTAGACGCCCCGGATACGGATGTCTACGATAGGGTGTTGGTGTCACATTAGAGAAGATACGGTGGCGAAATTGATTATAGGCATCATCTAGAAGAGGGAAGTAGTTAAGAGTAACAACATGAATAAGAACAAGCTCCGATTGAGGCCGTTTAGAAAGCATTGAAAATCTCTTTGGGATCTAAGATGAAATTACTTCACTTTCTCACGATCTATATAAATTTTAATGTACGCACACATCCCCTCACACGTGTTGAAACTCTCGACCCCAAAACGACTAACCCAAAGTAACAAACAAGTATGCAAAAAACACAAGTTTTTTGTTTTTCTTGTTCGGTTTTGCATGGGCTATTTCATCCCGATGCTATCCAGGTCCTAGACGCCCAGATACGGATGTCTACGATAGGGTGTTGGTGTCACATTAGAGAAGATACGGTGTGAAATTGATTATAGGCATCATCTAGAAGAGGGAAGTAGTTAAGAGTAACAACATGAATAAGAACAAGCTCCGATTGAGGCCGTTTAGAAAGCATTGAAAATCTCTTTGGGATCTAAGATGAAATTACTTCACTTTCTCACGATCTATATAAATTTTAATGTACGCACACATCCCCTCACACGTGTTGAAACTCTCGACCCCCAAAGCGACTAACCCAAAGTAACAAACAAGTATGCAAAAAACACAAGTTTTTTTTTGTTTTTCTTGTTCGGTTTTGCATGGGCTATTTCATCCCGATGCTATCCAGGTCCTAGACGCCCCAGATACGGATGTCTACGATAGGGTGTTGGTGTCACATTAGAGAAGATACGGTGACGAAATTGATTATAGGCATCATCTAGAAGAGGGAAGTAGTTAAGAGTAACAACATGAATAAGAACAAGCTCCGATTGAGGCCGTTTAGAAAGCATTGAAAATCTCTTTGGGATCTAAGATGAAATTACTTCACTTTCTCACGATCTATATAAATTTTAATGTACGCACACATCCCCTCACACGTGTTGAAACTCTCGACCCCCAAAACGACTAACCCAAAGTAACAAACAAGTATGCAAAAAACACAAGTTTTTTTTTTTTTACTGTTCGGTTTTGCATGGGCTATTTCATCCCGATGCTATCCAGGTCCTAGACGCCCCTGATACGGATGTCTACGATAGGGTGTTGGTGTCACATTAGAAGATACGGTGACGAAATTGATTATAGGCATCATCTAGAAGAGGGAAGTAGTTAAGAGTAACAACATGAATAAGAACAAGCTCCGATTGAGGCCGTTTAGAAAGCATTGAAAATCTCTTTGGGATCTAAGATGAAATTACTTCACTTTCTCACGATCTATATAAATTTTAATGTACGCACACATCCCCTCACACGTGTTGAAACTCTCGACCCCCAAAGCGACTAACCCAAAGTAACAAACAAGTATGCAAAAAACACAAGTTTTTTTTGTTTTTTCTTGTTCGGTTTTGCATGGGCTATTTCATCCCGATGCTATCCAGGTCCTAGACGCCCAGGATACGGATGTCTACGATAGGGTGTTGGTGTCACATTAGAGAAGATACGGTGACGAAATTGATTATAGGCATCATCTAGAAGAGGGAAGTAGTTAAGAGTAACAACATGAATAAGAACAAGCTCCGATTGAGGCCGTTTAGAAAGCATTGAAAATCTCTTTGGGATCTAAGATGAAATTACTTCACTTTCTCACGATCTATATAAATTTTAATGTACGCACACATCCCCTCACACGTGTTGAAACTCTCGACCCCAAAAGCGACTAACCCAAAGTAACAAACAAGTATGCAAAAAACACAAGTTTTTTGTTTTTTCTTGTTCGGTTTTGCATGGGCTATTTCATCCCGATGCTATCCAGGTCCTAGACGCCCCGGATACGGATGTCTACGATAGGGTGTTGGTGTCACATTAGAGAAGATACGGTGTGAAATTGATTATAGGCATCATCTAGAAGAGGGAAGTAGTTAAGAGTAACAACATGAATAAGAACAAGCTCCGATTGAGGCCGTTTAGAAAGCATTGAAAATCTCTTTGGGATCTAAGATGAAATTACTTCACTTTCTCACGATCTATATAAATTTTAATGTACGCACACATCCCCTCACACGTGTTGAAACTCTCGACCCCCAAAGCGACTAACCCAAAGTAACAAACAAGTATGCAAAAAACACAAGTTTTTTTTGTTTTTCTTGTTCGGTTTTGCATGGGTTATTTCATCCCGATGCTATCCAGGTCCTAGACGCCCCGGATACGGATGTCTACGATAGGGTGTTGGTGTCACATTAGAGAAGATACGGTGGCGAAATTGATTATAGGCATCATCTAGAAGAGGGAAGTAGTTAAGAGTAACAACATGAATAAGAACAAGCTCCGATTGAGGCCGTTTAGAAAGCATTGAAAATCTCTTTGGGATCTAAGATGAAATTACTTCACTTTCTCACGATCTATATAAATTTTAGTGTACGCACACATCCCCTCACACGTGTTGAAACTCTCGACCCCCAAAGCGACTAACCCAAAGTAACAAACAAGTATGCAAAAAACACAAGTTTTTTTTTGTTTTCTTGTTCGGTTTTGCATGGGCTATTTCATCCCGATGCTATCAGGTCCTAGACGCCCCGGATACGGATGTCTACGATAGGGTGTTGGTGTCACATTAGAGAAGATACGGTGACGAAATTGATTATAGGCATCATCTAGAAGAGGGAAGTAGTTAAGAGTAACAACATGAATAAGAACAAGCTCCGATTGAGGCCGTTTAGAAAGCATTGAAAATCTCTTTGGGATCTAAGATGAAATTACTTCACTTTCTCACGATCTATATAAATTTTAATGTACGCACACATCCCCTCACACGTGTTGAAACTCTCGACCCCCAAAACGACTAACCCAAAGTAACAAACAAGTATGCAAAAAACACAAGTTTTTTTTGTTTTTTGTGTTCGGTGTTGATTGGGGTATTTCTGCCCGAGGCTCTCAAGGTCGTAGAAGCCCGCGATACGGCGGTCTATGATAGGGTGTTGGTGTCACATTAGAGAAGATACGGTGACGAAATTGATTATAGGCATCATCTAGAAGAGGGAAGTAGTTAAGAGTAACAACATGAATAAGAACAAGCTCCGATTGAGGCCGTTTAGAAAGCATTGAAAATCTCTTTGGGATCTAAGATGAAATTACTTCACTTTCTCACGATCTATATAAATTTTAATGTACGCACACATCCCCTCACACGTGTTGAAACTCTCGACCCCCAAAACGACTAACCCAAAGTAACAAACAAGTATGCAAAAAACACAAGTTTTTTTTTGTTTTTATGTTCGGTTTTGCAAGGGTTTTTTTCATCCCGATGCTATCCAGGTCCTAGACGCCCCGGATACGGATGTCTACGATAGGGTGTTTATAAGCCCAGGGGAGTAGGAAAACCCCGGAAGCGCGCGAGGTAGAGGGGTTTATGTGCATGAGGTCACTACAAAGGGTAGGTAGGGTCGCCTCGCATTCTGAAGCATATATGGGTAGGCCAATAACCCGACTCGACACGCCCATGCACACAACACCCACCTCAAAGGCTCACCGGTAGGCTTTCCGAGGGCACAAAGTGCTTCACCTTCTGTGCACTTGCACACATACACCTGCCCAATGTGCGAGGATACAAGGGTAGAATACAGACTTGAATATCACAACATGACTATGTGTATGACACAAAAGATGGAAATAAGGTTCATATATATATGGCAACGCTCTAATGAGCAAGATCAAATGATGACACTCAATGAGGGAAACATATCCCATCGATTACACATCATACATAAAAGATAGTCAAATAGTACAAGATGCAGACAAGATCCAAGTTGGACTAAGAGTCCTGAGAGATAATCAGCCAGTGTTTCCATAACCAACAAGCCACGGACTGTTTGCCTTAAAGGAACGATCATACTGCTACGCATGGCAAGTGACGTCGATCCCGTGAACTCAACAAAGTAGCCA